>NW_013952714.1:69087-72768 GCF_001266775.1 Austrofundulus limnaeus | reverse complement strand
GAGAGAGAGAGAGAGAGAGAGAGAGAGAGAGAGAGAGAGAAGAGAGCTCCTGGACAGTCAAAGCTTTGTTGGAGAGGAGAGTTTGGCATCAGGCTGGTTCTTTGTTCAACCATGTGTCTCTGAGGACTCAGACCGAAGTTTAAAAAGTAAAGTTGTGGTTCATAGCTGAGCTGAAGATTTGACTCAAAGTTTAGTGACGAACCAGGTCAAAACGCTTTGCCGCAGAAATGACTGCATCTTGTTTTATGTCTCACACCCCATTTGGTTCTGAATCTTTATTATGTCAGACTTTAACCCACAGATAGATGAGGCCTGGGTGGGGGGTGGGGCAGCGGAGTAACTGTTGACTATCACATCGGCACATGTCCGAGTAAAACCGAGAAAAACAAGAGGACAATGCTTCCCTCTGCTGTTTCTTTGCTGTCGTGACAAGACAGCTGAGGACAAATCTTCAACACTTCCACAGAACCCCACTTCAAATATGGACGACAAAGTTTTTACCTGTGTATCTGTCAGTAAAACATCTCARAAATAATTGGACAGATTTTCTTAACACTTTCTCAAAGTGCCATTAAAATCAACTCAGTGTTTACTGAATTCATCCGCGGTTTGATGTGATGGGTCACATATTCACAATAAAATGTCCTCAACATCAGCAACTGACAAACTTTACCATTCAAGATGACCACAACAACTCCATTGCTCTYTTTCCATTTTCTACAGCTTATCTTGGTGGGTCCGTTGGGTCGCAGAGGCAACTGGTCCAGAAGAGAAACCCAGGCAACACTCTCCACAGCGACAGTTTCCAGCTCCTATCAGGGGACCCAAAGGCCTTTTCAGGCCCGATACAGAATCCCTTCAGTAATTTCTGTGTGTGCTCTGGTGTTTATTCCTTGTACAACATGGTCCAAAAACCCCTAAAAGGAGGCATCCAGGAGGTATGTCAATCAGATGACTGGACCACCTTTGATGTGAAGGAGCTGTGGCTTCAGAGCCCCGCCTCCACAATGATGGAGCTCCTCACCTTGTCTCTAAGGCTGAGCCCGGCCACCTTATGGAACAAAGCTCATTTCAGGCTACATGTATCTGGGATCTTGCTTTTTCAGTCATGATCCACACCTCATGACCATAGATGAGGGCTGGAACAAAGACAGATCAGTAAATCGAGTCTGAGTCGCACAGCCTAGGCTCTACCAGCAGGCACTCGACACCCCACCCCTACCTCCCCCAGGCCTGAGTCCTGGGAGGTGCAGCCAGTTTCCCTTTTCTGGGTTGATACCATCGAGGTATCTGAATCGCTCTTAGTACGACCGCTCCTCTGAGGTCTGTTCACCCCTAGCAGAGACTAATGTCCCAGACAACATAGCCCCTGGGATCATGGGGTTACTCAAACCTCTCCACCAGTCTTACAGATATTGTTCCAAAAATTTGGAGTCATTCACAAGAAATACCCCAATTATTAACTTTTGGACTCGACCCTGTTTATCTATAAAATGTTTCAATGAATTGTTGGACCGGTTTTAATGAGTGGATTGTACTTTTTTCATTTAGGTAATGTTTAGGTTTCTAATCAGTCTGTGTTCTCTGTAGTTTGGTTCTGTTTCATCTGTCCTCCGATTCGGTTCAGTTCTGCCACACCCACCTGCACCTGATCCCAGTTGTCTCTGCACAGGTGTTGAGTCTTCAGTGTTCAGTAGTTTGTCTTTATATTCTCTGTTTGTTTGTTTGTTTGTTTGTTTGTCTTTTATATTTTTTAGTTTAGGGCTCTGTTTTGCTTGTGTCTGTTCCCCACATGTTCAGCCTGTAAGTTTTGCTACCTCAAAAGCAGTTTGGTTTGTCGTTAAAGTAAATTTATTTTAGAAAAGAAGTGTTTCAGGGCTGTTGGTCAGCACTTTGGGTCAAAAATCATCTTTAACCATGACAAAACTTTGATATTTTTAAAATAAAACTGTATGTCTACAACTGACTACCTTTGGGCAGTAGTGGGTACAGTTCATTAAAGCACTAGTAGGGGAACTAATTTCCTGATTAGTGCTTTAGGGATTTTGCTATTTTTTTATATTAATTAGTGGATTAGCACTTGCTAAATTTCGAAGCACTAACTGAGGTCTTTAAGTGTTATTGATTATTGAAAGCTGTCACACATTTTGTTCATATGTGTGTCACTTATCTACAAGGTAATTGATGTTGATTATTGTCATCATTCTTCACAGTAAATTGTCTCATGTTGACTCTGAAGAATGTTCAATGGGTCCAYTGGGTTATATTAGTGTGTTAGAATTAGCTTTGCAAAATTTTCAGTGCGTTAGTGCTTTAGAATTAGGGGACATAAATACTTGGATGTAGCAGAAACTGAAAGTCATTTCCAACACAAACATTGATGGTGACATCTTGCAGCATTCTATGACACTGAAAATAATCTGCTATATTATTCAGAGTCTAAAACTCTGGTATAAATGGTGGTGAGTGAAATGCTTTCATTCACAGCACACAAGATGAGCTTTGCTACAAATTTATTATTATACATTACTTCTTAGCAGACTAGATACAAACCCACTTGCAATTAAGCTCCAGTCGGCAAACATGAAATATATTGATTGACCTTGGCATTCAGCTGAGGCTTTCAAAACAAAGTTATACCTTTGTGATGATTTGTGTTGTGCTTTGTTCACATTTAGGTGAAAGCTTCTTGGGGTGCACAGAATTCCAGTTCACCAAAAGTTCTGTTAGAACAGGCCCACCAGAGGGCAGTATCATCTCTCTTCTCACTGTTCACCAAGATGACTGTGGAGGATGTTTGACTTCCAGTATAAACAGGTGACCATAATGTCTGCTTTCTGATGAGTATTATCCTTCACAAAAGTTCACGTTTAATCCCAAGACCTTTAGGATCCCTGTTTATTTCCATGTCATGTTTTGTTTGGTTAAAAAGAATGACTGTGGTGGAGGCTRACAAACATTTTAGATGAGTGCACCTTCAAAACAGCAGATTAGTATATATATTTTTTTTATTTCAGCATGGAAATAAACCATTATACAGTATCATTACATYATTTCATTTTATTAGATTGGACAAACATAAACATAAATCCAATCATAAGACGCTAAAAAACAAGTAAACACATCTGAAGAAAATGTTGCCTGAAAAGCAAACATACATCGTCTTTTTCTATAAATCTCTGTTAATTTGGTATTAATGTTTTTAATAATTTAAGCTGACAAAATGCCAATGTTTTGATGTATAAACTGTATAAAAAGTGTAGAGAAAACCAAGATCAAGAGAAATGTTGGGGCTGATTTCAGCAACTCATTAGAATCATGGAAATTCTTAATAAAACAGGCAGCCACAGAGGAAAATAAACCTCAAGGTCCTGTCTCACTATAACCAGGGTTGCACATATAATTTTGGTCTGGTTCTCAGGAGAGAACCTAGGGTTATTGCTTGGTGCTCATATTTTCCATCACTCATTTAACACTAATCTATGGGGCGTCAGGGCATCTAACGTCACCCTGTTCTTTTTTTTGACTCATATCAGCAGCAATGTCTCAGGACATCATGCCAAATCAGTCCAACAAGTTTTTCATTTTATTCTTTTACTCTGTCTGCATAAATTTTGTAAACTACCTAAGTGGCCGAGGGGCTGGGTGCATGTCATTTAAATATCACAAACTGAACATTTC
>NW_013952714.1:66498-67780 GCF_001266775.1 Austrofundulus limnaeus | reverse complement strand
TGAGAGTGAGAGTGAGTACAGAACAGCTTCAAGATGCCTCCTTTGTTTTCCAAAGAGGATTTCTGCCAGCTTCTCCGAAAGGTGACAGTGTTGGAGCTAAAGATTCGTCGTTTGGAAGAGATGAATGCTTTGGAGAACTCAACATGTGTTAAAATGGGTGAGAACGCTGAGATGAGAGATCAACATGGAGAGGAGATGGAAGCTGCTTCTGAGAGTAAAGCTGTATGGAACTCTCTTTGTGCCAGACCAAAAAATCTCTCAGGAAGGATTCAGCTCTTAGATGACATCYAATGGCCAGAGTTATAGAGAAATGCTTTTTCTCCTCCAGCAAGAAGAAAGTGACAGGCTGTAATCAAAACAGGTGACAACAGCCAGAGAAATGCAGCAGTGTTTCTTCAAAACAGATTCACACCACTGGAAGAAACTGAGTCTGAACAAAGTTCACTATCTGATCGCAGTGAGGGACCTGAGACCAGATCCAGATCCAGCCCAAAGCCAAAGCAAGTCCAAAGAGAGACTTTCAAGAATCAAGAAATGCTGATCATCACAGATAAAATGGTGAATGAGATCAGAGACTTCTGGAACAAGAAAAAGGTCAAAGTTCTGAGTTTTGCTGATAAAGTGTCTGACCTCACAGAGAAGACTCTGCAAATTGCAGCTGAATATCCAACTCTGAAGAAGCTCATCATTCATACAGGAAGRGATGAAGTNATGAACCGACAGTCAGAAATCCTGAAGAAGGATTTTATTCAGTTGCTGAATGCAGTTAAAAATCTGAACATGGATGTTTTCATCAGTGGGCCCATTCCTACAGCAAGAGGAGGAGCTGAGAGGTTCAGCAGACTGCTGGCTCTTAATGGTTTTTTGGAAAAGTCCTGTGTTGACCACTCTGTGAGTTTTGTGGARAACTTTGATCTCTTCTGGGAAAGAAAACACCTCTTCAGGTCTGATGGAATGACTCTGAATCAAACTGGAGCACAGCTTCTGGTTTCCAACATGAAGTATTTCCTGAACAAAGTTCTGGCTGGAAACATACCACAGTTTTTTCATGATGTAGAATTTTTTTTATGAAAATTCTGTCAAATTTACGTCCCATTACATCATTGTTGACATCCTAATACATAAAATAAACACTTCCTGTGATGTAAAAAAATAAATTTTTGCATCTCAGGACGTAAAAAACTTTTTTATCCTCTGATGAAAATTTTTTTTTGCTTCTAAGGATGTCAAAAACAATTTTTTATTAAAATTACGTCAATTTCACATCCTATTACGTCATTCT
>NW_013952714.1:59763-65947 GCF_001266775.1 Austrofundulus limnaeus | reverse complement strand
GTTATGATTGGTTGTTCATTCTCACACGATGTTAGATGACAGAATGCTGTATATGAGGACTCTCGAGACACAGTGTGCAACAGAGTTAGACAGTGAGCAGTGTGGAGAGACTGACAGAGAGGCACAGAGACAAGCCACGTTCTCTGTGTTTCCTGTTGTTGCKATAAAACTCAGCTGATCATCCCACGGAGTACCTTCATTCTTGGACCACGTATTTCTCTGTCGTTGTTAAATAAATATTACCATAACAGGGTGTAACAATTTAAATAATTTCTTGTTTTGTCCTCACTTGCACAGATCCCGCCAAATCATTTGAGACCACCTTACACACTAGAATCTYCTCAAAGAACTTGACTGAAAAAATAGCCAATACATAGAAAAATAACTATAAACCTTATTCAGAAAATATAAAGTAAAACTCTAAAAAGGATATGTGCAATCTATAGAACAACAGATGAATTGTTTTCATTTCCTTTTTTGGTTCAAACATGTACTGTGGCTCTGAAAAAATATTTTAAAAAAGAATGTGCAAAGTGGATCTTGATTGTAAAAGGTTAGGAAATTAAATTGCTATTTTACTCTTGCGATATTTGCAACCCCATTTGTTTCATTGTATCTTAAACACTTAAACACTGTTTGTTAATGTAACATCTTTTTTAGGTTTTGGTAAGACAACAGTGTGACAAAGAAATAAAGCCACACAAAGAAATAAAGACACAATATCCACCTGGACCAAAAGACAGACCGTTTATTCAGGCATAGGATTTTGGCCTCAAAATCAGGAAGTCAGTCCATATTTAAATACAATTTTCCAGGTCTGGCCACGCCTCTGGGGCATCACATCGATTGGGAGTATCTTCTCTCTTCGTTGGCCAGACTCCTTTTTACAATAATCTACCTGATGAGAAAATAAATGTCTGCTTCTCTGCTGTTTGGTGATAGGCACGTTAGCTAATGTATCATTTAAAAGTACATTCTGTTTGAGTAACACATGACACGGGTCATTCAGAGCAGTTGCATATAAATGTATCACAGTTTAATCATAAAGTTACATAATTATGCAAGTAGGGTTATAAATTTGCCTAATTATCTGGGTAAAAACAAGAATGTGTAGTGCATTAAAAAAATCAGTGTTAAGTAGAATAAATGTACCTTCAGGTCTGTGACAGTAACAGAAATCTTGTAATAAATGCTTAAAATTGGGCAACAAAAAAACAACCAACAGGTGTTGATCTTATTTCAGTGTTGGGTTCAGATTTGAGGCTGGTTTATAATTCTATAAGACGTGAGACAACAGCGATATCAGGATAGTTAATGCAGTATCAGAACTTTGAAGAGAGAAGGAACCTTTTTTTCTTGTCAGACATGAAAACAACAACAACAACAACAAAAGACATGAACATGAACTGCACTGAAGTGCATACAACACTCATGGCTTCAGATACACGCCCTCCTAAACTCACTTCCTCCTCTGGCTAATAAATCTGCTCTATGCAGAGTTTTTTTATAAACACTATAGTGTGCCACATTGTTGATATAATGATGTTTTGGTTATTTTTTCTCCTCATCTGTCCTTGTGTGGTTTTTAGTTTTTCTGTTAAGGGTTGCACCTCCTCATGATGTCTTCATGAAGATGATCCTTGCTCTGTGCAGGGTCTGTGGCAGCATGACCCAGAGCACCTGTTCTCCTATGTTTGTTATGTTCTGTCTTCTGAATGGGTGTTCTGAATTTCATTGTGCTCTGTACAATCACAATAAAGGTTTAATCTAATCTAATCTAAGTGCACGTTCCCGTGGTCACAGAATCAGATGAGCTATCCATCACTTGATAATTTAACAAGCGTTTTCAGCAAAACAATATGCAGAAGGGAGCACTGGCATGGATGGGGGCGGCTGTGGTGGAGTGGTTAGGGGACTCGTCCTGTAACCAGAGTGTTGCCATTTCAGTCGTTGTGTCCTTGGGCAAGACACTTTGCCCGCCTTGCCTACTGATGGTGGTCAGAGGGTCCAGTGGCGCCGGTGCATGGCAGCCCCACCTCTGTCCGTGTTCCCCAGGGCAGCTGTAGCTACAATGTAACTTACCATCATCAGTGTGTGAATGTCTCTAAGTGTAAAGCGCTTTGGGGTCCCCATGGGGGTTGATAAAACCCTATATAAGTTCAGACCATTTTACCATAGCATATGTCTGTGAGACAGACTTCTGACTGGTGTAATGTAAAAGACGGGGTGTCAGTGGGAGATAACAGATGAAAGTTAACCAGTTTTCATCATGCATGTAAGCAAGATGTGGGAATGGAAATATAAATCAGTCTTTAAGTGGCATTTATGTGTACTCCTTGAAATATTTCTCCAAAACTCAAGAGGAAACAATATTCTGCAACTTCATCCTTCTGCCRCACTGCAGCCACGTGGTAAAAATCAGCTCTTTTTCAACTTTTGACTTTAAGGAGAAGTGGCTTCTTGGAAATGTTGACATAAAAGTTTGCATGCTTGGTCTCTGGGGAGATTTTTTTTTACCACACTAATTAAATCRGCAATGCACCATATTTCAACCTTTAGAGGACCAGCCAAGGAGCGTGGACTTGAAAGCTCAGTAACAGAGGGAAAAACGCAGGAAACGCATGAAGAGACGGAAAGTTGCATCAATCGCAACGAGCGTGGAGTGGGATCAGAATAAAGACAGTGGCAAAGGTTTTCAAAAAAGTTGGCACATGCATAATCCAGTTAATTATTCATGTCTGGCAGGCTCCTTATCCACTGTGCGTCTCACTGGGCCTGCGATTCATGTCTTTCTTGTATCGAAGAATCACTGAGTCCCGGGGTGCTTGCTTAACAGTGTGCTTGGAGCAGAAGCTTCGGCAGCTTTGGCAGCGCTGTAATAATTACCAGCCTTCTCTCCTCAGCTCTCATCTAATCCCAGTTCATTTCAGCTGCTCTGCTTGTTTGGTGTCAGCGTTGGCCTCACACACAGCAAGTCTTTCAAGAATTTACTACATCTCTCGTTGGTTTGCCAGACATTACTGATGAACAGATGCTGATTTAAAACCAGGGCTTTTTTAAAAATCGCAAAGCTTACCCATTAAGTCACCTTTAGGAACAATCAAGCTTTCTGTTGTCATTTTTCATTCAGAGAACTGCTTTCCATCTGAACCATTCTGCTGCACAATTCGGTGAATAATAATTTGAAAAATACCACTGCAGTGGCTTCCTTGGCAGCAGGGCGAAGATGTTCACCACTTCCCATATCCTCTCTTGTTTCTGTGCCACCACTCTGTACAGTCACACCGCCTCTTTGGCAAACCATTTGCAGCAGCCAGAACTCATAGAATTACCCGTCCACATGAAAAAATAAAAATTCAGCAATTTCTTTCAGCAGTCAGAAAGGAAGAGGTGAAACTACCGTGACTCACATACATTCCAGTCACAGTTCAATACAACGCAGTATCTGTAGCAAAGTAAAACAAACATCAGTTTTACAGTCGCTCTGCGCAAAAACTCCTCACAAAGTTCAGTGCTCACTCAAAAAGCTTTTCTCTTGCATATTGTATGTACGTACAGCCTGTAATTCATAAAGATATTGTGGATCTGTGGTTGGGTCACATTCATTATTAAAGTGATTCAAACTAGCAGATAAGCTGACTCTGCCACAGCACTTGAATGTTAATAGAAGACTATACTCAGTTTGCCAGAGGGCATTTTAAGGCTGCTGTATGAAGATGTTTTAAAGATGTAATATAAATTATTTTTCTCACGATCACGGTTCATTTAAAAGTCAATGAACTACACAAATTTCCTTAAAAAGTAAGAAAACCAAGAGGGATCTCTCTTTGCTCCTGTGTTTTTTGACACGGGTGAAGCTAAAAAGTTGCCTGCTGTGTCTTTTCACTTAACCTTGATGAAAAATATGGTTTGTAAAGAATTTAATTACAGCTGTGATCTGGGTCTGAAACAACTGCAATTCTGACACAGAAATGTGTTTTTGGTCATTTAATACAATCCTAATGAGCTGTTTGAGTGAGGATATACAAAACAAACTAGACACTAAACAAAGAGGCAGAAATGCAATGAAACACAGTTGTGTAGTCTACGTARCATCATCAGTGCGTGAATGGGTGAATGRCTGAAGTGTAAAYCGCATTGYGGTCCGGAGGGACTTGATAAAGCGATATATAAGTTCAGTCRATTGACTATTTTACCATTCTCAAAAAAGACATGTGGCGTGGCAGTATATACGTAGTAAATGGAAATAAATCGAAACGAGCATYGAGGTCATTAGTTGCTTTAAGGGCATTTTTGTGTGTGTGTGATTTTCTGTTTAAAACAAAAACTGTTCTTATTAGTCACATCAATAAAAAAAGGTTCCAAAAATAAAAAGTAAAAAAAAATAAAACATGGCACTTTGGGAATGCAAATGTAGGGAATAAGTCATTCCAGTCAAGTTGCGTCTAGAGTAGGAAGTGAATGTCACTGTATACCCACTTCCCAAACCTAGACTGGGAAACGGCATGTGTTGAGTGGTCATGAGACCCTTCAACACATGGAAATGGGAAGTGTGGGTGAGTTTTGCAGATGCAGGATGTCAGCGATGTAGCYCTTTGTCATCAGGGTCTCCAAAATCCCAACCAGAAGTGACAGGAAGTCATGTCTTATGGCTCATCATGAACACTGGCACATATCCACAGCATTTACAAGACTGGTCCTCTCCGTCAGAACTACCACATATGCAAAAAAAATAAAAATAAAAAATATATAAAAAAACTAGAAGAAACAAATCTAATCTACTTTTATTGTGGACTTTATATATTTTTTGTAAAACATAAAAGTCCATGAGTGAAAAGTGCCTATGAAATCTAAAAAAAATGTTGTCACAAAGATAATTGAATCAGTAGTTGCAGCTCTTGAAAATATGGTCTCAGAATGAGAAGGCCACAGTTACAGTATGCATAAATATGCCACCAACACAGTGTTGATAACAACAGTTCCTGGATTGTGAGCCAATCGCTGTAAAAAAGCAAAAACCAATAAAAATGATTGAGTTTACATGTCACTTAGTAATGAGCCAGCAGATTTAGGTACCATAATCCAGCTGAGTTCCTTCGACAGAACACAGTTTGCTGTGCTGACATGAGAACAAGCTTTAATTCATACATACATGTGTCCTAGTGAATCCTTATACTCTTGTATCGTCTGAACGTTTGTGTCCTTTCCCATCTGCAAAGAATGCAGCGACTGTTTCTAATTTTAGCCCAAGAAATGTTCTTCCTGTCAAAAGGTCTGTACCTTTACGCCATTTTGGTCTAATGCCAGAAAGTGCTGAGTGTAGCATCGGGGCCGCATGGTTGTGCTTCTTACATATGCATATTTTAAAAACATATGATGATGATAAATTTAAAAAGAGCTTGTGGATGTACTGGCTAAAGAAAAATTCAGAGCAACTTTTAACTGGAGTACTTTTGCTGTGAGATATTTAACTCATCGACTGGAAAAAACAGGGATAAAGATTCCTGGTGTTTCTCAGATCAGTCAGGATCCACATGGATTAAAGTATGGCTTTCTGAAACTGTCTCTGATCCTTTCACAGAGAGAGAACATGCYCAGTAATTTGTTCTCTGATCATGCTGCAAGATGAAAACGAGTCCTGAAAGGTAGTCTCCCACAATTAGGTCCAGCAAGTTCAAAGATATTGCTGACTATAGATCAGTTTTAAAGCCTTTAAATACATTTATGGCCCCCGATATGCTAATTAGTATGTGATTGTGGAGACCACATACGAGCCGCTGAAGAGAGATCCAGGAAGTGGTTACAAGAAGAAACTAATAGATTGCCTGAAAAGTTTAGAGCAGGACAAGGCTATTAATCGGATTCTGTATCATAGACTTTACCCAGGTGAGGCCACTCCTAGTCTGTATGGTTTACCCAAAATTCACAAACAGGATGTAACGGTAAGACCCATTGTCAGCATGATCAACTCTGTCACTTACAATGTTTCTAAATATCTGACAATTGGTCTTACCGGTACATCCTGTTTGTAAATTTTGGGTAAACCATACAGACTAGGAGTGGCCTCTCCTGGGTAAAATCTATGATACAGAATCCGATTAACAGCCTTGTCCTGCTCTAAACTTTTCAGGCAATCTATTAGTTTCTTCTTGTAACCACTTCCTGGATCTCTCTTCAGCGGCTC
>NW_013952714.1:45430-58509 GCF_001266775.1 Austrofundulus limnaeus | reverse complement strand
CCCCGTAAGTGAAGTAGGTTGATTCCAGGCACAGTTTGAGGAGCTGGCACACTTGTTCTGTGGAAAGTGTGGTTCTGCTGCTGAGAGATTCAAAAGCCTGAATTTTGCCTGAAACTCTCAGACTGAAGAAGTCTCTTGGAAGAGAGACAAAACGTTTCATTAAAGAAGAACCCGTCCAGAGGACCTATACAATTTTTTTTCCTTTTGATTTTTTACCTGGATTACTGAGATGCATCAGGACATTGTGGAGAGAAAGTGCCACAAATAAGGAGCTCTGTGTTTGTGTAAAAAAGGCTGAAGAAGAAACTCTTTGTACAGTATTTTGTAAAACCTATGAAGTTCAAAAAGCATTTAAGAAGGGTAGATCATTTATTGCTTATTGTAAAATCCTTAATGCCTGTACACTGAAGCACCTTTAAAACTTAGGTTTCAGTCATAATTTTTAAACAGCTACACAGCTTTGAAAAAAAAATCATCAATACAAGCAGCTTGATTTAGAATAGAGTGAGGTGACTTTTAGAAAAATTAGTGAAAAAACAAACCCAGTCCTCTCTGGTCYCCAAAAATTGGACTCCATGTGATTATATGAAGATTTTACACAATCACGGTTTAAGAATAGTCCAGTGTTTTCCTCTTAGCCTTTCTTGGGTGTTTGTAACTGTGTTTTGGGTCATTATCCTGTTGCAAGACCATGATCTGCGACTGAGACCAAGCTTTCTGACACTGGGCAGCACATTTTTCTCTAGAATCCTTGAGAGTCTTGAGATTCCATTGTACCCTGCACAGTTTCAAGACCCCCTGTGCCAGATGCAGCAAAGCAGCCCCAGAACATAACAGACCTCCTCCATGTTTCACAGTAGGCACAGTGTTCTGTTCTTCATATGCTTCATTCTTCCCTCTGTGAACACAGAGCTGATGTGTCTTGACAAAAAGTTTCATTTTTTGTCTCACCACATTCTCAGTTTGGCAAATTCCAGTCTGGCTTTTTTATAATTTGTTTCAACAATGGTGTCCTCTTTGGTTGTCTCCCATTAAGTCCACTTTGGCTCAAACAATGACAGCTGGTATAATCTGACACTGATGTTCCATGAGCTTGAAGTTCACCTTTAATCTCTTTGGAAGTTTTTCTGGGCTCTATTGTTACCATTCATATTAGCTGTCGCTTTGATTTGTTATCAATTTTCCTCCTGAGGCCACATCAAGGATTTTCTCTGGGTACTCTGGTTTCCTCCCACAGATTAAAAACATGACTGTTAGACATGACTGGTAACTCAATTGTCCTTAGGTATGAGTGAGAGAGTGAATGGTTGTCTTATTTGTGTCTATGCGGCTCTGTGATGGACTAGCAACCTGTCCAGGGTGTACCCCGCCCCTCACACAGTGGCAACTGAATATGGGCATTGACCCCTGTGACCCTGAAAGGAGGAAGCAGGTAAAAGATAATGGATGAACTCCTTCTACTCAATTAATCCCCAATGGAGAATATTAAGCCCCTTCCCCAATGCCTTTAAGTGGTTCTCACTGATTCAACGTGGGCCAAATGTGTCTCCATTTCTGGTCCGAACCACATTTTTAGATCCACCTCAGCGTTGGTTTCAGGGAGGTAAAGCAAAGTACTGCGTGCAAGTGATTTTGACTGCTGCTAGTGGATTTACTGAGCCAAGGCTTGCAAAACTCCTCTTGGAGAGTGATGCAAACATTTTGTATCTGTTTTAAGAGAGGAGTGCATCCAGCTTGAGCTCAGTGGAGCACCCCTAAAGGAACAAGTATACCATGAGGTATCTGACAAACTGCCCCCACGGTTACACATGCATGTATACATGTTAACCCCTTCTGATGTTTAGCTGTACCTTGACCCTCACAAATCTGTCGTTTTACATCCTACAGGGTCAGACACATAAAATAAACAAATCTGTGTTTTTGAAAAAATCTWTYAGWTTGCCCTWTATGTCTGTATACRTGKAAAATGGYAYAAAATCCATGTAATTTACTGACAATARGTACAACTTGACATGTATGACTTAAATACAGCGCCATAACAAATTGAAAAAAGAAAAAAACTCATAGACAAGACTACCAGATGATAAAACTACAACAGTTGAAGCCCCTKCTTGACAGTATGGCCAAGGAGTGAAGGACACACTGTCCACACTTGAGKTGAACTAGACCTGAACCGATTAGAGTGAGACTTGACAATGGAACGACTTTAGWTCTTTTCATTTTTCCCATRGCACATGTGATCACACYTGGAYCAGAGGYKTGCCATCTAAGGCGCCCGGGGAGCACTCTGTGGGGGWTAAGGGCYTTGATCAAGGGCCCAGKGTGGGGCAAAATTAGGGTAGAGCGAGAAGTGGGTGCTTCACCTTCCCCACTCAAACTTTTTTGTGTGCCAGTCGGGGGATTCAAACCTTTGCTCTCCAGATTTTAGACTTCCCATCTGTAACTGCTGCACCACCACTCCATAATTTATTTGAAGTTTGTATATCAGAATGTTCAAATTTCAGTGTGAAGCTCTCACTTTACCTTTCGCGCTATCAAAACTTTCCAAAATGGCTGTGYAAAAACACTTTTAATTCTCATAGTCTATTAAATTTATACAGCAAAACAGACTTTTTTCATCCATTGTATTTGACTGCAGTAAGACTTGTAATTTTCTCTCCAAAGTCCTCGAAGTGCAAAATGAACATCCAAACTCTCATTGACTTCAATCGTCTATGAGCTCAAAGTTCTCTTCAAAACTGGAAGTAAAGGCTCTTTTTAACATGACAACTCCTACATAAACACCTCTGTGATTAGTATTGCATCATCTGTTACACAGGTTTGCACATCTGCAAGAAATTTAAAAGTAAAATGTTCACATTTGAAAACAAAATCCTTTAAACTACCATCAGTGTTCAGCTGCAGTTGCTTTCAAGTTACTGATTCATACTTAGTGTTATTTGTTCATATTTTTTCAATTTCTTTTAGAAATTTTCTTATTTGACCATTACAATTTTTTTTCAGAACTTTTACCACACAGGATATTACACAGTGTTTCTAAAAGAGATTTTAATTTAGGTGAAACAAGCTGCAAATGATTGCATTTTTCTTTTTATCAAGGTTCTCCAAAGTACCTCGGCTTCTTTTGAAAGATGACTTGTATGTGAGGAGATAGTGCTCCGCTGCAGAGCACGAGCCAATCTCATTAGCTTTTTGTTCCCGCCTGCTGCTTCAGTGGACAGAAATTTTAATTGCCMTGCATAAAATCGACATTACATGAAAAATGATCATCTAAAGACGAGGATAAATAAAGCGAACACCATTTTAATGTCGAACTAGCACTAATTGAAAGTCCCTTCAGACTGCTGACTGAGGAGTTGATAGAGCAAAGGAGATGCAAATCATGAGTATTAAATTCACAAAACTCAATTTCTGAAAATTAACAACATTTAAAGGGAACAATCCCGCAGTCCCACTGTYGTATGAACTATTTCCTGTAACAAAYTTAAARTCTGTTAWATCATATCTATTGGAAATGAGTTAGAGCAGAAGGTAACCTCAGMCTACAGACTAACAATATGTACACACTGGCCCACTTTTCATGACATTTCTGCACCACATCTGGGGTTACATAATATCAGATACTAAATTAAACTCACAGCACATGGTCACATGTCAGAGAAAAGCTACAGTTTGTTAAAATGTTACACATTATGCTGTTTTTAAGTAATTTTGTTTGACATTTTTGTGCAAAAATCAATGAACTTCATTAACCTGAAGTCTGAGATTTCAGAATATCAATCTTTGCAACATTAAACCGAACAAGCTGTTTTCTTTTTCACGTTGATTGCGAACTAAATCAGATGAGCTGAACATTAAAAAAAGTCTGCAGGTTCTTTCTGTCTACACTTGACACTCTGCGTACTCCCAGTCTTTGACTCACACTTGAGTTCCATAGTTGTCACCTGTTGTGACATCGAGTAAAATCCACGTTCTAAATCTGCTCTCATCAGCCTCTGTGAAGACGAGCAGCTTAAAGCCCTCYGTTTTAAAATTAACTGATCTCCAGTTGCAGCTAATGCATCTCAAAATGACACAATGAAACCTCCTGCCCAACGTTTAGTATTTTACGTAGCACAATGATTCATTCAGAGTCATAGGAAACATYTGAGAAGCCAAAAGACAAGCTGTGATTTACCAGTTCAGGTTGTCCAGTTGTGGCCAGAAAGGTTGATAACTGACTTTGTTTAGATCATCTGACATGATCGAATTTTGTACAAAAAAACAGAAAGTTGGATTTTGTTGAACTTCTAGGAWTTATCTAAAATTGGCTCRGATAAATAATAARAATAAAAAAATAATCACKTCCATTTCCTTCATCTGGTCCATKATTGTCTGCCCCAGAGTCTCCAGTCCTGTCTGCCCCAGAATCACCTGTCTTTTCATCAACTCCCCAGTCTTCTATGCCTGTTCCTGTTCCCGTGTTTCCTGGTTCCATGTCTGTTCCTGATCCCCAATTGTCTGAGTCTACACCTGATCCAGAGGCCTTTGTGATTCTGGCCTGGAAGGTCCAGAGCCACCTTCCTGAGCTCGAGCTCTGCCTCAGTCGGGTCCCTGGCTGCCCTACCAAGTTCCTGCTTTGCCCTGGCTGGTTTCCAGGCCAACTTCCCGAACTCTCCCTCCACGCAAGATGCACCTAGGGTCATCTGCAGAAACTATTTGATTTATTATTTTCTTTTCTATCTGTCCTCTCCTGAGTCTTGTCTTCCTTGTGGTCTTTTGTCTTTTGTCTCTTGCCCTTCATCCTGTTGTCTGCACCCTCCTCCGTCCTGTGTTTGTATTTTTTGGTTTTAATATCTGGAGATGATCATTGGGGTAGGGGTACTGTGAGGATCTGTGTCTTGATTTCTGTCTGCTTCTTGCATTCTCATTATCATCTTTTCCTCAGGCAGCCCTGTCCTCTCCACCTCCCTCGCCTGTCTGTAATTAGTAATCTGCTCCCAGCACAGGTGTTGCCCATTTTCTCTCTCCCTCAATTTGTATTTAACCAGTCTCTTGTCACCACTTCCTCATCCATTCATTAGCTATGTTTACATGCGCAAAATTCTTTGGTCGGATTGAAATGTATTCAGATTAAATAATCAGAATGTATCGTTTACCTGCGCACAATACGATCAAAACAAATGTTTACATGCGCCAGGTTTTTATTCAGAATAGAAGCACTGCATGCACAGTTGATAACTTTCCCTAAAAAACACAGAAAAAAGTTTTACTTGCATCATGAACATAAACAAACAGCTTCTGAGCACTCAGAATAGACCTGCGACAGGTTTTAATAATGTGACCTTACTGCACTCTCCGGTTCAGCTGCAGGTGACACGCGGACTATTTAAAAAAAAAAAAAAATTGCAACGCGGCGCAGGCTGTGTGTCTTCTTTATTGAATGAGAAAACGAGGGAAAGTTCTGAGCTGCTGGAAACTCCCTTCCTCCACAAAATAGCAGAAACCGCTGGATGAATGTCAGCAGACATGCTCAGTCAGGTCAGTTTCCACAATCAGAATAAAATGATCAGATTAAGTGTTTACATGCATGCTGTTCAGATTATCAATCGGCATAAACCACCTCTCTCATTCCGATTACAAATTCATTTGGATCAAGGGGAATCTGGTCAGAATAATCCATATGGGGTGTTTACATGACACATTTTTATTCTGAATGGCCGTTTAATCCAATTACTTATATCCATGTAAATGCAGCAATATTGTTCAGTTTGTCCTGGCTCTCTGTCCGTGTCCCAGCATGTTGTTTATGGTTCTGTTCTGTACCTTTTCTTTAATAAAGAATTCTTTTATATTTGATTCCTCGTGCCTGCCTGCATCTTGGGTTCGAAATTGCCTAAACCTTGTCAGTGAAACCTTTGGGCATATGTTTTTTTTTAATACTTTCATCAAAGTTTTGTCTTTAAACACTCATTATAATGAATCCAACATGTAGCAAATTGATAAATGGAGGCATAAAATAATTTATTTCAGTCAGAAATGCACACGGTCAGTGAGCACACCAGCTAAGTTCTGCAAACTTAACTGCAAAGAACTTAACTCTCATTGATGATTGGTGATTATTGAAAATAAGCATGTTAATGATTAGAATTTTGGTGTTTGCTGAAGTTGATTAGCTGTGGCAGCTATCATAACCTAAACTGAAAAAAGTTGACCAACTGTGGGCATTTTAATGCTGCTGTCTGTATTAGAGTCAAACAGAATGATGACAATACTGAAAGTTTATCTTTTGGCTAAGCTGGCCAAGCTGATCCACTTACTGCTGGAAGAAGTACGGAGAACCTTATTTTTAGAGAAAATGAAAAGTTTTGGGGTGATCCAAAAAAGAGAATAAGGAATCTTGACCCCAGGTGTGTATTACTCACATCTTATACCCTATTTTAAACTGAGACTCTGTTTTCAAAAGGTTTCTAAAACCTGAAGGTTTTCCAAAAAAACTGAAAAGTGTCTACTAAAGTGGTGTGTGTGTGTGTGGGGGGGGGGGGGGGATTTCATATAGTGCTTCAAGGCTTTAGCCTGCATGTTGCATTTTTCACATAAACAAAACATTTAAAAAACTTATGTTGTATGAAGATGCCATGTAGAATAATTAAAAAGTTCTTAATTTCATCACGACAACTAAATATTTTCTCCACTATCTTTGTGTCTTCTCCCACTATCTGTTGTGCTTTTCACTCCTTTCATGCAAAGTCAATAGTTTGTGTCTAACACTCTCATTAGTTTCTGCTCTACTCTGCGTAGCATTGCGTGTCGGTTCCATCTTTTGTTCTCTTTTCTCATTCAGTTTGAACAGCTCTATTCTCCATCTGTGTGGAGGTTCTGCTCCCCCACCATATCATCATTTCATTGAACTGAAAATAGGAAGTTCAGAGCTCGAAAATGCCTTTGAGGCTGGAGTGCTACTGCTGCTGTGCCCCGAGTGTGATATTTAAAACAAGACAGATCTTAAAGYTTTTATTCTAAGTCCGTCACAAGTGAGACTAATAAGCTCTGAATGTACTGTTGAAAGGTAAATGACAGTTTTTAGTAAAATATCTCAAGCTATAATAAACTAATCACAGCAAAGCAGCATATACGGGTTTYCAAAAATACTGTATCTTGTACTTGTAAAATAAGAGTATAGTTATTGTGAATTCTGTATATGTACAAGATACTGTATGTGGGCACAGAACTGATCACACATTTACAATACTGAGACCCCCATGACTGAAAATAAATCATGTTATGGACATTCCATGACCAATACAAACATTCAACAACAGAACACCACTCTTCAGATCAGGACCTTCCATCCAGGTCACACTGTAATGAGCTTTAGGGTCCCATATTAAGAAAATTGAACCCCCTGAAAGAGCATCTTTTAATACGACACTCAATACCTTCAAGAAAGAGGTACAACAGCATAGCCTCAAACATAAAATATGTCAAAAAAGGAGTCAGAAAACTGTCTCCCAGCCAAAGGTGTAACAGGACTACCTTCTCATCAAAATGAAGCTACAGAAACTGAAGAGAAAACTCCTGTCCTTGGCCGACAAGTAAGGAGCTATAAGTAAGCCCATCCTTGCTCGCTGCCGCCCATCCAGGATGACACCAGAGTGAGAGTTCAATCTCTCTCCAGGAAATTGGATCCAGAACCCATACTGTGGGTTGGGCGGATCCCAAATAAATCTAGCTAGTGTTGTTTTATCTCTTGCACAAGTTCAAGCTACTTCCATCTTCACCAGTGAAGTGACTTTCCAGCAACAGAAACTGAAGTCAATCTGGCAAAGCCTTCACCAGTTACTGTTAATGGGTTAACAATGCAATGTTTCCATTCAGCACCTACTGAAAACAATGTTGGAGCAAGAGAGTTTTCATAGGGGTGGCCAGACTGAGACCACAGGTCACACAAGGGTGGACCAAAAATTTACTTTATTTCCCTACATTGTGATTTGCTGTGGACCAAGTAATGTTTTTGACAATTCTCTCATTTACATATGCAGGCCGTGACTACCTTGTAGAATTACATCAAGAAGACATGCATAATCTCACTAATGCATTCCTAAGATGGATCAAAATTACAGAAATAGTCTGAAACAAAAATTTAACATTAATTGCCGGCCCGTGACAAAACAGACGAAGAAACAAAAAGGATCACAGAATATTTCTCCTCCCGTGCCATTTTTATGTTTTTAGCACTTGCTTCCTGGTCTGGTAGTTTTGTGATTTTGTCTCAGTTTTACAAACATATAAAATCATATAAACTATAAGAACGGGTTGCTTAAAATTTAACAAGCATCCAAACACTGACAGTCTAAAATCTTTTTAAATTTTATAGAATAATTATTGTTGCCATCTACAAAAAGGTAAAATGTTTTGTTTGAGTATGAAAATACTATTATAACATCTTTCAGAGGCTTGGCGAGCCGCAAAGGCTTCTGGGTAATCTAACGACAAAAGATATACTGGTTCTAGTTTTGTGGCTCTGGTTAGTTGTTCTTATGTGTTGTTCAGTTCAATTTTGATCTAACCTTTATGTTCTGGTCTTTTTTTTATTGTTAATTGTAAAATTGGCAACATGAATCAGATACAGTGTAATTCAGTGGTTCCAAATCTGGGGAGCCTGTTCTGCCAGGTGGGGCGCCAGAGAGCACAYGTGGCATAACCACACCCCCAGGCAAAGTTGCAAAATTGTAACAAAGTAGTGCCAAGAGACACTGAGGGGCACAGGTAAGTGTGGGTATGATTGGAGAAATGTGGTCAAGACAAGGAAATGTCATAGCTAGCCTAATTTGACAAGCTAACATTTCTGAAAACAGGTCTGTGATCCAGATGCATAAAATGAGCCAAAAACAGCCTGTATTGAAGTTTCACAAAGCACAAACTTGGTTTAAAATATTCTGCTATAAGTGTAGAACAATCTAATCTAGGTTTGACAGGTCTACATATTTTAGTTTTTAAATTAGAACAAATTAAAAGTGTGCAAGTTGGTGAAAAATTAGGTGGAATTGCCATTTAACCATTTCCTGAGTGGAAGCTTCAAATTTGTGTGGCTCAGTAAAGATGATGATGAAACAAACACAATCCGCTCTGCTATTTTTTTAGCTGGAAAACATGATTGAGTTTTGTACACCAGTCTTCTTATTATTTAAAACTGCTAGATTATGATTTATTTATTTATTATTTTTAGATAGATTTATTTAAAACAAGGACAATATACAGTATGCTTTAGCCATGAAAGAAAAGATGCACTGTATCAGGTTATAGCTCTGAGTGCTGGTTTCAAACTGTAGTCCCTAATCCAGCCCACTCTCTCCATTTGCACCTTCCATCAATTCATTAGGATGCTATACAAGTTTGTTGCAACATTTTTGGAAGGATGAAAGCTGGCTAGTTGTTGACCTGCTGATGTTTTCTGAGGGCTTTGTGTTCAACTAAAAAAAGAGGGTTTGTCCAACATTAATAGCTTTAAAATAAGATTTTCAATTGGTTCAATGTGTTTATTTCACTCACAGCTAACGACAAATACCTATTTGACAAAGATGTATGCATTTTTATCAAAAACAGATGGACTGAAAGTTTAAATTCAATCTCAAATCACTGATTTTATTATTTGTCACACATTTTGATTTTGCTGTATAATCTTTGAAACATCAAGCTAATAAAGAYTTTAAAAATACTTTTTTCTCTTTGTGTCTTCCAGATTTAGACTCGTCTTCTGGCCACGCTATTAAATGTTGCTGTTTTCAGTAAAGCGATAACAAGACTGGGGGAGAGATTTCAGTGAGATTTGTTGCTGCTTTTATACWAATTCAAAGGGAACTGTCAGATAAATTGGTAGTTGAACATCAAGTGACTTTAAATATGATAAATTGTTTTGAAGGAAAGTCATAATATGAACACTAGTAAGATACTGCTAATTTTCAGAGTTGTGTTTCTTCAGGCAACCCGTGTGGATTTGCATTCAGATCCAGGAAAAGCTTTTAGACTTGGGATAATAATTAGTCATGCTTTAAAGCATCCTTGAACCATCTGTGAGAATCGGGGGACTGGGGCTGGGTGATAAGGGTATGTTGTTACAGAAATATTTTACCATCTTCTTTTATTATTGCAACTTGTTTATTACAGCTCGACATATCATCGCAACATTTAATTATTACAGACATGTGCAAATGCTTTGTATACTGTAAAGGAGATAAACTGTTATCCTGAACATTAAATCCAAACAAGATTATAATACGATTTAGAAATATTTGAACTGAAACAAGCAAATTACAGTWACTAAATTGAAATGATTGGGCTTGCATTGCTATGAGTAGGAGTGTGTGTATCATGTCGCTCAGCAGGCACTGTTACCAGTGCAGGTTTTAACTGGGGCTTTGACATTTTAAAGAGGACAAATCATGCAAAATCCACTTTTTTAACTGTTAAATGCATTTTGTTGTGTATGTGGAGTCTCTAGGAGTGCAGAAATGMATTTYTTGGAACACATGATTGGTTTGGTAAGCTCATTAAGCCTTGAACTTCATAGACAGYTGTATCCAATCYTGAGAAAAMATATTAAAGGTGGCCAATTGTAAGTTGTTCTCCTCTTTGCATCTCCTCAGATGAGTGGCAACATGGGGGCCTCTCAAATGAGCTGAAAACAAAGATTGTTCAACATTACGATTTAGAGGATGGATACACTGCTCCTCCACGTCGAGAGGAGCCAGTTGAGGTGGCTCGGGCATCTGGTTAGGATGCCTCCCTGGTGAGGTGTTCTGGGCTTGTCCCACTGGGAGGAGATGCAGAGGAAGACCCAGGACACGCTGGAGGGACTATGTTTCTCAGCTAATCTTTCTAGTTCTTTCTCCTTTTACTTTAGGGAACAGAGCAGACATGGAAGCATTTCACTTGGTGTATTTGTTCAAGAGTTGCAATACCTTGAGATTCTAAAGCACTAAAATAACCCAGTCAACCCAGAACATTCTTCAACAGACAAAATGAGTCACATATTGCCWTGTTGCTCTCTTAATACTTATCATTATTGTCACCTAGTGGATAAGTGACACACATYTGAACAAAATGTGCAACAGTCTAGAGGCTGATATTTTTGCAAAAGGAGGATCTACCAAATATTGATGTGATTTTTCTCTTGTCCACATTTTTGCACCCGTCAAATTTAGTTTCTGTGCATATRACACATTTTCTGCTAATCCAATAAACCTCATGCTACTACAGAAATATCACTGTGTCCATCAGTTATMTAACATATCAAACTGAAATAGCTGATCTCAACATCCAAAGATTTGAAAATAAAAATATTTCAGATTATCAGGGYTGCCCAGACTTTTTCCATATGACTGTAAATGTAAGTATAATAAACAAATGAGGAAAATKAAAGATTAATCCGTTTTCCCAGGAGGGATATGACAGCAGATACCCCATCTTGCAACGACAGCCAGAAAGCTTGAATGTAGTTTTTCTTTTATCTAATATTTTTATTTTTTGAAAATGTTGATTGTCTTTGTGTATTTGCAAGAACATGCCATATACTATTTAACACAACTGTTTATCCTCATGAAGCAACAACCTGAAGCATGTGTACTCATGAGGATAAACAACTGTGCTAAATTGACAAAGTAGGTGTTCTMTTTTAATGCTTTCATGAGTAAAGTAACAGATTTACTCACTGTTCATTTAATTTTAAGTGGAAAATCCAGTTTACGCACACTCATTGATTTCCAAAAACCTACAGTATTTTATTATGTAAAGCATGGCAAATCCACAGTGTCGTCATGTTTACCAGCTTTTCTTTCTGGGGTAGAACACCCTGCAGGATGAAGAATGCCTAATCTTTCTTGACAGAATGTGTCACTGTTGTGTACTTTAACACGGGGAGCCAGGATCTCTAGATCTTTTGCAAATGACAAAGGAGTGGAGTAGCTGTTTTTAGCACTCGGTGTAGGTAAAGACTTGAGAATGACTACAGGCAAACCCAAGTCTGGTAGGGAACTGAATAACGTGCAGTCTCTCTACATAGATACAGCAGAACATTAGAACAAAAGATGAGCTTTTTTTGCCACTTCAGTAGAAAACAAAATTGAATGTTAGTTTTTTAATTTCTGCATCATCAGTGGCCTTTTTATACTATAGTAAGGAAGAAAAAGAAAAAGTAGAAAAGAAATATAAGAACAGTAAAGAGAGAAACCGTTAGAAATTATACAACATGTGAAATAAACACCAATAACACACAGAACACCACACCCGACATCTGACCATCAGCAAATGAAGAGAACAAACACCCAGCAACCAAACTTAAACAGATGTATGTACAAATACCCATCCACACATATAAACATATATACACACACATGTGCACATCCACACCTACACTGCAAAAAATGTCCACGTAACCAAGTTTTAAAATCTTATATCAGCCAAAAAAGTCTTTTTGATCTTGTTTTGAGACTGATTTACTAAACAAGAACTGATTGTGTAAGAATAATAATCTTGTTTTCAGAATGTGTAAGATTATTTGTCTTGTTAGTCTGAAAATTTGACTCAAATGAAGTCAAAACTTTCTGCCAATGGAGTAAGAAAATTTTACTTGGTAAGATTCTTGAAATACTTGATTTGACTCATTTTTTTTCTTATTTCAAGAATCTTACCAAGTAAAATTTTCTTACTCCATTGGCAGAAAGTTTTGACTTAATTTGAGTCAAATTTTCAGACTAACAAGGCAAATAAATCTTACACATTCTGAAAACCAGATGATTATTCTTACACAGTCAGTTCTTGTTTAGTAAATCAGTCTCAAAACAAGATCAAAAAGGCTTTTCGGCTGGATATAAGGTTTTAAAACTTGTTTAGGTGGACAGTTTTTGCAGTGTAGGTACAATACTCATAACCTTGTTAATTAATATGCACAAAACACACACACCTATACACACAATCAGGCACATACACATAAAAATATACACATACACACACACACACATGCATACATACACACACACACACACACACACACACACACACACACACACACACACACACACACACACACACACACACACACA
>NW_013952714.1:43352-45102 GCF_001266775.1 Austrofundulus limnaeus | reverse complement strand
CAGCAAGAACTACTCCACCCCCAGAGAGGAACAAAAGATGATCTGAATCCATAAACAATGACATATTTATGGCAGAAAGGGAATTCTGCAGCCAACTAAAATTCCAACTCACAATAACTGGAGAGCTATCCAGTGATTTGCCTTGATATCTTTGGTGGAATCACAGCACTGCCCACCACTTAATCCCACCTGCTCATCATCAGAGCTGAACAAAACCTGATCCCTGTCCGAATGCACACACACTGAGTCTCGCACCAAAGGTCATCCAGTTTAGCCAAAACTAAAATTGTMCTTGGTGCTCAAACAAGCACAACCCAACTCTTACAGGTCCCACACAGCACTCAAAGTCCTGTTTTATTCAGTAAGCATCATTATCTAACAAAACTCTGACTATTTTTTGGAGTGCTTGGATTTGTATTTGTATTTTGCATCAATACAATAAACCAAAAGGACATACTCTAATATAGAGCTAATCATTCGCAATGAGATGAAAAAGAAAAAAAACTAACACATTTGTCTGGTCTCATAAATGTTTTCCACTCAGCAAAATTTTAGGCAAGATGTGTAAATCATGCTTTCAGCAGGTTATCTTTGGTTTCCAAAATAATACTGTGATGCTGCGTTACAGCTGTCAACACGTCTATTCCTGAGTTTGCTTTAACACAAACAAAAAATGGATTAAAATGTAGATCTTTGTGCTTGTTTTTGTCAGTTTATTTTAGTTATTAGGTAACAACTGTGTTTATGGTGGGATGATGGTGTGACAGTAGGAAATTGTGTTTAGTGTAATTAACACAACGTCTTGTTTAGTTTTGAAAAACATGAAAAATATGTTCCTCAGCTAAACTTTCGTTAAAGTTTTATCATCAGCTCTTAATCAGAATGGTTTTTAGAGTGGTATCACAGTTTAACAGTTTGTTCAGGTTTTTGGTGTTGTAATCTCAGTGTGGTTTGTCTTTGTGTTTCACTGTGAGTTTTGATTGTTTGGGCTTAGTCAGTCGTACAGGTTTTTTTCGGATCACCTGCTCCTTGTAATCAGCACACATGTGCCCACTCATCTTTCATCATCCCAGTACATGCTGTCTCTTTTGCCTTGGTTCTGTTATGAAAACATTTTGTCCTGGAGCTTCTRCCTGTATTTTGCCACTTACATCACTTTATATTCTATCACAATATGCAATCTTATGTGGCAACGGAAATATCAACTGGTCCGTCATTAAAGTCCAACACCTACCTTTTTTTTCATATTGCACATCCAACGAAATATGATACAGTAGTCATAACTAAGAAATACTTCTGTTCTGTGGAAAACATTAAAGGGGCAATATTATGTAAAATAAACTTTTTTGAGTTTTATATCATGTTATAATGTTATACTCTCATAAAAAACATGCCCAAAGCCTTGCTTTGACTCATTAATGCATGTTTGAGAAATCCTGCAGCATTTTTAGGCAGCCATGCTGAGGAGCAAAACGACAGGTGGGGACCATAAACGCGTTTTGGGACCAGAAACGCCCCTGGGACGTGTCTTTAAGCTGAACTTCCTCATGGCAGAGCGTGCCCCCTACCCCTCCCCACACCCCGCCCATGACTCCTGCAGGCTCTCGGCAGCAACAAAGCAAACGAGTGAAACTTAAACTGTCTGCTGAGCTCTTAACGCTACTTCTCTCTCACTCAAGGAAGCTCTTTTCAGATTCAAAATACCTTTGAGGAAATGTATTTTCAGGTGCCAAGTAAACTGCATCATGGC
>NW_013952714.1:36026-43302 GCF_001266775.1 Austrofundulus limnaeus | reverse complement strand
GCGCTGAAATGGGTGGGACAGAAGCAGAAGGTGGTTCTTAAAGATACAGAGGCCAATTTCAAGGTAGTTAGAAGAGGAAGTGATGAGAAGATAAGTTTATTTTCTATTTAAACATAAAACAGCATTTTAATAACAGCTAAAGTTGACATAGATACTTTATTATGGTTTAGTATTTAAATGTATGCCTGAGAAACACATAATATTGCTCCTTTAAAAAGAAACTAAAACTGGTTTGCAGTAATGCAGATCAAAAGGTTGTTTTAAGATTTAAAGCTGTTTCAGTCTTCACTTCCAAATATGGGGTGTGATGTCACACCAGGGATTGGYTCATGTGACTGACAGATTTCTATTGCACATTTAAATCAGCGTGTTGCACAGTTCTGTGGGAATGAAGCTAAGAAGGGAGTTAACACTCATTTTTTTCCCCGAAAATCAAGAAAATTTGCGAGAAATGGGTGAAATTGGGCGGCTGTGACTGAGTGGTTACGGGAGTCCTCTAAATCAAAGAGTTGGTAGTTCAATTCCCTGCTATTCAGTCACATGTTGAAGTGTCCCTGGGCAAGACACTGAACCCGGATTGCCTCTGATGTGTGTCCCATCAGTGTTTGAGTGTGATTTAAAGCACTCATTAGTCTCCATACCATGATTTGTACATGTTAGCTTTGTAAAGAGATAATAATGTGTGTGAACGGGTAAATGAGGACACAAACTGTAAAGCTCTTTGAATATCTTGGTTGGATAGAAGTACAGTTCATTTACCAGATTTGTTAATGTCCAACGGGCAGACTCCATTAGCACCAGTGTTCTGTGTTCAAACACTTTTGACCTGAGTCAGCAGTGATTACCATTTGAGAGCACCTGGTGCTATAATGATGGGTGTTGGACTTTGAACATTAAAGCTCCTGGATTTCACAGTTTCTCTACTTATCATTTTATAATGCATCAAGCATGAATTTGTTTCATTATTTAACTGATGTTTTCTTTGTCTTCATTGTATCTTTCACAAACTGTTTTTATTCACTTTGTTTTCRATTTGATTCGTTTCATTTTATTTATTTAAAAAGCATAATATAACCATCAGCATAATGGATATGATTCTGGTGAAACAAACAAACAACAACAACAAAAAAAAAATACAGCAGACTGTCTGAAATAGCTGAGTCATTCAAATCTGTGCTACATGGCAACAAACAAGACTTTATTTTCTGCTGAAAACGTAGGAGCRGTAACAGTAAAATTATCTGAAATCTGATCCTCTGATGCATACTTAACCTTTTCTGTAAAAGCTAATGCAGATGGAAAGCAGACTCGTTGCTCTACAGAAACCTCCCATCCACACACAGTTGGATTTCTGTTTCTTTTCCTCCCACATGYAGGAAAAAAGACAATCTCTGAGGCCGTTCTCAAGTCGATAGTAACAGTCTGAACCTAAAAATACTTCTGCTTTTTTTTCCTTGCCTTGTCTACGCTGCGATCTATCTGACTGGGCTTTGGTGTGCTGCTGCACTCCATGATGAGAAAGTGTGAGGCGGTCAGAGAGGAGAGGCGAGGAGCCAGGTGAAAGGGGGTCACCGTGGTGGGAGGGGGTGAGCTGATTGACTGAGCTGTTAATCCTTGTCACCGTTGAACAAATGTTCTTCCTGAAGCCTGGGATTGGGTCGTCTCCAGCCAGCTGCAGATCTGCAYCCTGTGAGCTCAGTGTTTAATTATTCCTCTGCAAAACTGAATTTCTTGCACCATCAATATTTATTAAGAACATACTAATTTACTGACTAAATGTAAATAATTCATTCATTACTGGATATATTTAGTTTTGGTATTCAATAAAAACTTACAGCATTTGCTTGTAGAACTGTAGAACCTGATGTGGYGCCATAGCTAGCGTGGCTGTTGTAGTATACTGGGGGATATATTGGTACTTTCTAATGAACGTAAGGCAGATTTGCATTGTAACAAGATTTTTTTGGATATCTTACTAAATTTGACAATTATTGAGATACAATTTGGAGTAGTAGTTTGACAAAACAAATTCTAAATGCGAAGAGCTCACATAAGATTTTGTATAAGATTGTGATAAATGTAATTTTCAAGCTTTGACCAAAACATCTCTAAGTGTCTCATCTCTCAGCATGAGGTGATCTTAAGCTAAAACACGCAGTGCTGTGGGCGATATGCATTCCTGCAAAAAAGGCTAGTTATTTCATTTAAAAGAAGTTATGTTAAATAGGTCAATCAGAACGTGCAGAAACCACTGCAGGCTCAGAAAGCCTGTACATGAACAGTTAATGAAATGCTTCCTTTTCACACTTCACTAGCTAATCTGACCATTCAGTGTTGTTCCTGCTGTTAGTTGCCTTGGTTACAAAACCAGTGAATTACCATCCCTACTCTGCACACCTTTAATTTTTTCCTTTCCTTTCCTTCTTTTCTTTCCTTTGGAATATGGTCTATGTACTATTCTGCAAATTGCCAAATGTAAGAAAACAAAGTTTTGATTGCTCTTTTAGATATTTAGATACTTTCATAACTAAGCACAGTTACATTACCACATGAATTGGCACTGGTTTTGTGTCTTTTATGTAACGAGCAAAAACAATTGTTTGGAAGGATATTAATTAAAGCTGCTCATTTAAGTCTGCCACTTGTACCCTTAGATCAGGCTCCATCTTTCTTTATTTCTAACAAAAATATAGTGGAGTTTGTTCAACSTTGAAATTTATGCATCTCATTAATGCTACATTTTTGTTCATTTGTGAAACATGTTTCCTGGAAACARTTTTATGTTTATGGTTTTAGGTAGCAACTGCCTTCAGCGCATAAGAATGTAGAACCGAACCCAGCACAGCTGACTCTGCACTTTAAAGTGCCTGTGAAATGTATATCCTTCAAATACAAAAAGTCAAAGAAAACATTTAAATTTAAGAAAGTTGGAATAATTTGCACGATTTAACCCATTTMGCCCCTTAACTGACATACTTTCTTTTGACCTTGACTCAGCCAAAGTGAAACAGGAAGTGACATCAATGGGGAACTCTTTAARAAAGAAAACTCTCTGGTCTTTGTTTAATGAAACAATACTGTCTGATTGTSACTCAAAATAATCTTAAGAAACATCAGATTGTTCTATGCAGTGTGCATTGTTGGTTGTTGTAGCAATGCTGTTCAAATTCAGACATTCCCCTTCGACATCACTTCCTGTTACTTTARAGGCAAATATCTCAACAACTGTTCATCTCAGTGGCGTGGAATTTATTTTGCAATATTTTATTAATGTCGTCTTTTGAAAAATGCATTCATAAGTATTGTAAAAATTTGACATCACAGGCACTTTAATCTCTCTCTTGGCTACCAGAGGTCTTAGGTGTGAGACAGGCTGAGGCTAACTAATGACAAGGGAGCTAAATTCATGAAATACAAATGGATACATGCTATTTACATGTGAACAATCAACTAAAAGCTGCAGTGATTTCCCAAWGTTGATTATGAACTTTAAAGTGCCTTTCACATGATTGTGAAAATGTTACACTGCAATTGCTGTTTAGAGAAGACTACAKATAAAACAAAAATCACTAAAACAACAACTACTACAGTTTCCATACCAAGCTGGTGTTGTTCATCTACTCATGCAGGAAAAACTGTTGACTGCAGCTGCCTGTAGTGGGATTTTACACTGATGCTGGGTGTTTTCAAAATCTTCTACTCTGAGACTTGTATTTACAAGGGGTCAAAGAAAATGGTTGCTGTTGTGTACAAGAAAAGTTCTTCTGATTTCATTTAAAAACAGCCTGGTGTAAATTGTGTCACACAGTTGATGCTGTAGTAGCTTTAAATCAACTGACATCAAGGTCTACATGTCTCCTGTCATCCCAAGGAGAAAAATACCCTAAATCTGCAGTCACATGGACTGCTCTGTATCTTCAGCTCATTATTTTCTTTCACCAGCTCACAGCTACTGTTGCTGTCTCCAGCAAGCAGCTGGTTTCCAGTATGAAAACTTTCAGAACTCACTGAACACCACCTGCATACCATCACCTGTTAAACTGACACTGTTGGCAATCATGCACCTGCGAAAGCAGCCCTAATGCCCCCTCAAAAATGCTAAAACAATTAAAACTGAACTAAGTTAATGAGACTCCAACAATTTAATATGAATTATTATGTTGCTTTTTTAGGGCCCTTTATGTGATGACATCAGGAATGTTTGGTCTTCCACTGTGGATGGCAGATTATCAATGTGTTGTGTGCATCTGCAAGGATTTTTTTTAAAGCACGAGGAAACAAAGCGGGTTATAGATATCCATCCATCCATTCGTCCAGTTTCTTTATCTGCTTTTCATTTTGTAAGGAGCTGGTGCCTGTCTCCAGTGGTCATTGTACAAGAGGTGGTGTATACCTTGGTCAGGTTCACGTCCATCACAGGGCCATATAGAGACAAACAAGACATTCACACATTCACCCTCTCACCCACACCTAGGGACAATTAAGAGTTACCTAACATGCATGTTATTGGTCAGTGTTAGGGGACAGTAGTACCCAGAAAAATAAAATYAAAAAACATCTGCATGAACGTGTGTTTGGAAATGTGACTTTGGGACATGTCTAATTGTAGGTGTAAAGGGCTCACACAATGAACTTGGAAATCTCCTCAAGACCTTACACCACAGTGCAGTTAACAAAATACTACATGTAACTACCAACWGCTGTCTGTTATGCAGCCTGTTGCTTATTCTCTCTACATGCTGTCATTGGTTAAGTTGGGCAAAATCATTTTGAGTGCAAATAATCACCAGAAAAAACTGTCACCACTTAATATTCGCCACTTTGCAATTACCACAATTAGTGCTGCGTTATGTATTTTTGTGCGAGCCTGTGGCATACTGTTACTAAATACATGCTGCCACTCCACATTGTGAAAAAGGTGGGTTTCAATTCACAGTTTACCAATTTAACTTGTAAAATGAAAAAGTCAGTTTGACTGATGATTTTAAATATAATCTTTGATTTAGAGTCAAAATCATGCAAGTGTAATTTTCATGTATTTATTGTCATATTAATCGTTTGTAGCCAAATGCCACAACTTATCTTGATTGCCAATATTGCCTAACCCTAAGCAGACCTGCCATGGTTGGTGCTCTATTCAGAATAAAATGCATTTTTTTTWAACTTAAAAATAGTCCTAATGGTTCACATGAACCTGTCAACATTCAGCGGAACGCCCATGTGCCGTTTTTGTTTCATTTTATTTTGAAATGCCGTTCTGTGTTTCCGTTCAACCTGTGTCCATGTTCGATGCCTCAAAATGGATGTCTAGGCCCTCTTCTTTCGATTGACACCTCATTTGACCAACTGGGTTCAAGTATCATCTGTCCAGAGCCAATAATATATGAGAAGTGACCAACTTCCGGTTTCCGTCATCCTGGGTTTGACTGACTGTAGCATCGGCCAGTCAGCTTCGAGCATCGTTCTGATGCCACAGCTGTGTAGCCAYTCATCGTACCATTCATTTGGTGTATATATTGAGGGGGGTGGGAACTTTGTTTAGTGACGGGATGAGGTAAAACACGGAGTAGATCACCACATTTAGGCAGTATTGTTACGCTACCGAAGACAGCCCCGCTCACAGGAAAACTTTTTTTTCATCATTTTTTGGCCAGTTAGCTGACTAAGCTTGCTGATAAGATGAAAATATATTTGTTATTAAGTGTTTCAAGACATGGAAGAGTGATTTTTGTGGCCAGGAGAAGTAAAAAATGTTTGGATATAAACACTTCCGGTTGGCCATTTTGAATCGCTAATTTCGTCATATTTGATTTTGCTGCTGGTGATTTTATAAGCTGTGTGGAATGTTAATGTTTTGAAAYAAATGAGGATATATTTGTTTATTGTGGTTTAGTTGTTTGTTGGTGGGAATTTGGCTGAATGTACTCCAGTTGGTCTATTTCTGAACATTAAAATATATATTTTAATTTAATCATGCTGTGAGTAAATATGGATGGTAGAATGTGTTTTGTTGGGGTTTTATCTTTAATTTGAGCAAAGAGTGAAGTCCCTGTGTTGAAGCATTTAGAAATTACAGTGTTTTAGACAAAGTGTACAGTCTGGACATATTCTGCAAGTGTACAAATACGTAAATGAGACATGCTAGATTGTACTATGTCTCAAATATTCATATTTTATGCTACTGTTACCAAATTTGAACTGGTAATAGTTGGAAATTAATATTTTAGCCCAGTAAAATTGTTTATTGATAGCTCATTCCTTCCATATTCTGTGATACTTTATTTATAAAAAATAAAAATTTAGGGAGAAAAAGATCTTGATTTTTGTGTATTTTACTTCAATATACTAAATACTAGTTAACAGTTACAAAGAATATGACTGCTGAAGTTAAAAATTCAGATTATTAGCTTTAAAAAGAGACCAAGCTTGTGAATTTACTCTAAAGCGTTCAAAAGCAGTACTTCATTTAATTTGTGTCTACTTTTTAAGGCGTTTTATGGTATTTTATGCCCGAAGGTTAACAGAAACTTTCAGATGAAATGGAGTCTCTAGGAAAAGGACTTGTCAGACTACTTGAACTATTCAGTACAAACTATCCTATTATACAGGATCTAAAAAGTTACAAGGCCGTTAAAGAATATACCCAATGAATTTAGAACCTCTTCGTTTTTGATTTTCCAATGTATTTTTCTTTATTTTTGATCTGTTCTACTGTCAGCAATATATAGAATGTTCATAATGAGGCCCTAAGATGACCTTTCACTATCACAATATAAAAAAGCTGAACTGATATTAAATTGCAGTGACGTGTGGTGAGGTTCATGGATGGTGAGGCACTGTTCATTAGAATCAGATTTACAAATATYTGATCCCTACAGAACAACTTATTCACCATATGATTGGCAGAAGTTAATGAGTTATGTTTCACATCTCATATCAGTGTTCTTTACACAAACTGCAGCTCATTTGATGCATATTTCATTAAAACAAAGTTATGTCTTACCTTTACTTTTAACTTAAGTCCATGCACCGCTCAAAATATCCTATCTTAGTCCAGGTACTGACAATTTGAAAAACGGCAGGGTGAAACAAAATTTCTCTCAGGACGTCCATACAGCCACTATTTTTGTTTCAGAAGAGCTTTTGTCTCAGCTGTGGTGTGGCTCTTATTTACCTGCTGCCATTTAAAGTCCAGTTTAGAAAATTATTTGAGCTTTAAAATATATAATTGTCCATTCTAAAAGTCAGGTTTGGCAAGAGAGAAAACAATAAATGG
>NW_013952714.1:32739-34934 GCF_001266775.1 Austrofundulus limnaeus | reverse complement strand
AACCCATCCAGAAGACCTATACAATTTTTTTCTTTTTGACTTTTTTACCTGGATTACTGAGATGCATCAGGCCAAAACAAAATAACTTTCTAAATAAAACAGCTGCCTTTGTATTCAGTTTGTCAGCACACTGTGAAATTTATAATGTAAGCTTACCATTCGGAAAGTGCTCACCACAAATCCTGCTAATGAAACTGTCTTCTAATGGTCTCTTCCTGTTGGATAATCCACTTTGTAAAACACACAAGAAATGATCAGGCTTCTATGCACATCAAATTCGTCTATTTTGGTTGGTGGGGTAGAACGTATTCATATTTTTCTGCCTTTTTTAGGGTTTTTAACTTTAATAATAATAATGTTGACAAACTCATAGTTTCACACAACACTTTGTTCAGTTTATTCGTTTAAAAAAAGCTAACTTATAAATCTGGGTGTGTCAGAATCTCAACACCCCAAATCTATCATTATTGTTTTAAATGTCTCAAAATGTCTTTTTATTATGAAGTCTTGGTTCAAGGCTTACCATTAAAGCACAACAGAACATGACATAATAATGAGAAATATGATGGAGAATGTTAGGTCATTTGGTTCAAAACATTGACTCATCTGTGTAGCTTTTTCTACAAAATTTCGTGGAAGTTCAAACAAGCAATATTAAAACTTTTACATCACTTTCACTTTGATATTACAGTTATTTAGACGGAAATTGTTTACATTTCCAGTCAAATTTGACCCCAGGCAGCACCAGAAATGAAAGAAGACTGCTGCTTCTCTAATCATGTAATAATAAAATAATGACAATAAATGAGGAGATATTATTTTATAATGGCAGTAATTCACTTTGATCTTGGCTGTTTTCAGTGTTTGGGCGGCTGTGGCTGAGTGGTTAGGGCAGTTGTCCTCCACTGTGAGAGTTGGTGGCTCAGTTCCACCAGTTTTCAGTCACATGTTGAATTGTCCCTGGGCAAGACGCTGAACACCACTGCCTCTGATGTGTGTCCCGTCAGTGCATGGGACACACATCTGTACGCAAAGCTCTTTGAGTATTCTGTTTGGATAGAAAGGCGCTYTACAAGTACAGTTCATTTACTAGCTGCAACTCATAAGTATGGTAAAAAATAACTTTTATTTTTTCCAAACTGAGGCCATTTAAAGAGCTATCTACAACAGATTTTAATATTTTACAATGTTTACACAGAATATCACTTCACTTCGGAATCTTTTTTWAAAGATCCAGAAAACAACAGGCAAAAAAAAGGAGAATGAAAGCACAACGTTTTATATACAACTGAAATATTGACCAAGATTCTACTTCAACTATTGTTAATGCCATGTGCTTTTCCAGGATGCAGTCATCAGATCTCACAGATCAATGGTAACACCTCCCATAAATATTACATAGTAGTCTGAGTGACAATCTGTGTTCCAGTAACAGCAGTTGTTTTTAGGAAGCTCAGATATTCTTCCAGCTCCCTCGCAGATGTAAATGTTTACAGTAGCAGCTTGAATCAATGCAGAGGTAAAATATTAATCCTGTTCCATTAAATATTCCCCTTTATATTTTCTATTTGTGGATGCTGGGCAGGGCAGCTATTTGATGCAGCGCAGTGCCAAAAGTAACTCCTTTTCTAAAGATTAGGTTTGAGGGCAGAAGACACCCCTTCTTTTTGATATACCACCTAATTTACCCCCCACTTCTTCCCACTTCTAAACAACTCTAATTGTTCCRCGCTCAGGGACAGAAGTAGCAGTTCTACGTGTCATTAAAGTATAACTGCCGTTCTGGTCTCCCCTGAAACAAGCKCATAACAACAGCCGACTCCAGCCGAGTCAGCAACATTTTTCTCAAATCCCACAGCAAGAGAAGAGCAGCCAAGAGAAAGCAAAGGTGAGAGACTGATAATCTGCAACTGACCTGATGAAGAATTCATGATGCATGGCCTCCCCCACCAACATAAAATATCTTTCAGAATAAAATACATTATGAGTCGTATGAGGTACTGTGCAGCCATTGGTCTGCTGAAGCTGAAGTGTAGGTAGAAGTAAACCTTCCTGATCCATATTGAACATGGTGCTACAAAACACCAAAATGCAGACACTAGAAGACTCACTGGCAGCAATATACAGCGGGTAAATTAAGTATTGAACATGTCAACATTTTTCTCAGTAAATATATTACTAGAGGTGCTAATGAT
>NW_013952714.1:28546-30525 GCF_001266775.1 Austrofundulus limnaeus | reverse complement strand
AAGTCTTCTAGCCAGTAGAGAGCAGAAAGCTAACACCGTCCTCTGATGTTCACTGAAGGAAGCCCCTGGGACGTGTCTTTAAGCCGAACTTCCTCATGGTGGAGCCCCCCCATTCCCCACACACCCCGCCCATGACTCCTGCAGGCTCTCGGGTGAAACTGAAAGTGAAACTGAAACTGTCTGCTGTGCTCTTAACTCTACTTTTCACTCAGTGAAGCTCTTTTCAGATTCAAAATATCTTAGAGGAAATGTATTTTCATATGCCAAGTAAACTGCATCAAAGCAGCAGCCTCCACGCACTGAAATGGGTGAGACAGAAGTGGAAGGTGGTTCTTAAAGAGACAGAGGCCAATTTCAAGGCTTTTAGAAGAGGAAGTGATGAGAAGATAGGTTTATTTTCAATTTAAACATAAAAACAGCATTTTAATAACAGCTAAAGGTTACATGGAAACTTTATTATGGTATAGTATTTAAATATGCCTGAAACACATAATATTGGCCTTTTAAGCCCTGCAGTGTGAACGAAGCCTTAGATTCAACAGATGTGGTGAGAGAATCTGCACGAGGAGGCCCAATTAGATTTTTCGTCATGGGGCCCAAAATTGCTGGTGGCACCCCTGACCTGGCATTTTACTCAGGTTGCATACGTGTGGTCTGCTCAGCCAGTGACAGTCAGTCATTGATAACTACAAATGTAACTGATGTGTTATGGTTATTAGTGTCATATAAAAGTCACGTAAAACTGAAAAACAGCACAAAATACGGAAAAATAAACATCAAAACCTAAAAAAAGAGACAGAAATAACTAACAAAACACAGATCCTGCCAGCTGTATTATGTATTTGCTTTGTCGCATTCTTTGTCCAATCACTGGTCTTATGGGTGACAACGCGTATCTAAACCCCGGACAAGAAAATAGAATCAAACATAAAAATTGATTATGCCTAAATTTAGCTGTGAGACTCTTCTCAACAAAAAGTTCAAAGATGATGGATGAATTCTCTTTAACCCAATTTGCATTTACACTGTCAGGACCAATAAAAGGTCATCGCCTTTAGCTTTGAATACAGCACACAGTCACTGTGCTATTGTTTCCACAAGCTTCAGAAATTTGATGATGGGAGATGTTGAGGTCACCTCGACTAAAATAATCAAGAAAACTGTCTTGGATCTCAGACCTCTGATTGACATTTAAAGGGACAAGAACTCTGTTCCACTTAGAACTGAATTTAGGCCACGTCAGGTCGCCTTAACCTGTAAAAGGGACATTATCTTTTTCTTAATCAAATAGTAAACAGAATAATGTTCTTTTTATTTGATTTATTGTTCTCTTAACTGAACATTATTAAGCATTTTGATAATCAGAGAATGTTTATCAAAGTTACAGGAGAAAAGAGGACAGATCTCTTTTCTCCCTCAGTATGATTTCAGCTTTATTATGGATTGTTTCTGTGAAAATATTATTTAACTAAACTAATCCTTATGGTTTAAGTTGTCTGTGAAATCTTTGTTTCTTGTCAGTTGATTTTGGTGGACCCATTTTAATGTTCTTTCTGATCTTTGTTGATTTTGAGTTTATCAGGTGGGGTCCAGTCCACCTGGGTATCAGRTTGTGGGCAAGKGTTCCAGTCCTGGACTGTCCTTGTCCCGTTGTTTGGTGCACACGTGTTATCAGGCCTTTTTCCCCTCTTTGGGTTATTTGTGGGAGTTTGTTTGATCCTAATGTGTTTTGTTTCAGTTTGTGGTATTCTGGTCTGTGTTTGTTGCAGAGCTGGCACATTTTGATGTAGTTTTTACATCTTCCCTTATTTCTGGCCAGTAGGCGATTTGTTTCACTGCTTTGAGTGTCGCTTTGATTACTTTTAGTCCTGTGGACGGAAAGTTGAGTCATGTTCATGATTTAGTTTGCACTCTTTTTATTGTATCCTGATTTATCGCCCTCGTGGACAAACTTTCTTGAAAAAAAAATATATATATAT
>NW_013952714.1:25511-27520 GCF_001266775.1 Austrofundulus limnaeus | reverse complement strand
GTAGGGTGTATCTTCATGGAAGATGGGAGTGAGAGACGTACCGCAGAGGGGTTTATGATGCGTTCCACCGGGAACGGACCAATAAACCGGGGAGCCAGCTTCCGAGTAGTGTCCTTCAGTTGGATGTCTTTAGTTGATAGCCAAACCTGCTGACCAACCTTGTAGGAAGGTGCGACAGAACGATGCTTGTCAGCCATCTTCTTGTTCTGTTGTGCTGTCCGCAGGAGCGCCTCCTTGGTTTGCCTCCAGAAACGGCGACACCTGCGGACATGATGCTGGACAGAAGGAACTGCACACTCAGTCTCAACACTAGMAAAYAACGGGGGRTTATACCCCAGGGAGGCTTCAAAAGGGGACATGCCGATGGCAGAAGATGTATGTGTGTTGTGAGCATACTCAATCCATGACAAGTGCTGGCTCCAATTGGATGGGTTTTTACTCACAACACATCGTAGTGCCGCTTCCAGTTCCTGGTTGCTTCTCTCCGTTTGTCCATTGGATTGAGGATGGTATCCTGATGAGAGACTGACAGTAGTACCAATGGMTTTGCAGAATGCCTTCCAGACTTGTGAGATGAACTGTGGTCCTCGATCCGAGACGACGTCAGTGGGTATACCATGAATTCTGACGACGTGTTGAATGAGGAGGCGAGCTAATTCCATAGCTGTAGGGAGTTTAGGCAGAGGAACAAAGTGTGCAGCTTTAGAGAATCGGTCAACAATGGTCAATATGACAGTGTTACCTTGAGAAATGGGAAGACCGGTAACAAAATCCATGGCGATGTGAGACCATGGGCGACCAGGGATAGGTAGCGGTTGTAATAGCCCTGCCGGGGGTCGGTTACCACTCTTATTTCTGGCGCAGGTAGGACARGCTGCCACAAACTCCTTGATGTCAGCTGCCATGGAAGGCCACCAAAAATACCTTGAGGCTAATGATGTCATCCGAAAAACTCCAGGATGACATGAAAACTGACTAGAGTGCAACCAGTCTAGAACCTTGGCTTTAACAGAAGAAGGTACAAACTTTTTACCAGGAGGTCCYCCCCCCGGGTCAGGTTCGGTCTTAAGCGCCTCTTGGATCTCCTTTTCGATGTCCCATGTGAGGGAGCCAACAAAGCACGTGGAGGGAAGAATGTTGTCCTGCTCCTTAGGACCTTCCGTTTCGGAGAATTGCCGGGAGAGKGCGTCCGGCATAACATTCTTAGACCCTGGTCTGTAGGTGATGACAAAGTTAAAGCGGACAAAAAACAAAGACCAGCGGGCCTGACGAGGGTTTAGTCTCTTGGCTGTCTGAAGGTACGACAGGTTTTTATGATCTGTCCAAATTATAAATGGTAGTTCAGTACCTTCCAGCCAGTGGCGCCACTCCTCTAATGCCAACTTRATAGCCAGCAGTTCCCGATCTCCCACATCGTAGTTTCTCTCTGCAGGACTGAGTCTTCGAGAGAAAAAAGCGCAGGGATGGACCTTGTTGTCAGYAAGGGATCTTTGTGAAAGWACAGCTCCAACTCCCGAATCAGAAGCATCCACCTCCACAATGAACTGTTCGGTGGGGTTGGGATGTCTCAAAATAGGTGCAGAAACAAAACGAGCTTTTAACTCACCGAACGCAGTCTCAGCTTCGGCAGTCCACTTGAAAAGCTTAGAGGTGGATGTGAGTTGGGTTAATGGTGCGGCCACACGACTGTAGTCTTTAATGAAGCGTCGGTAAAAGTTGGCAAAYCCCAGAAATCTTTGAAGTTGTTGTCGATCTTTAGGAACCGGCCACTCTGCCACAGCTTTTACTTTGTCCGGGTCCGTCTGAAAAAAACCTTCTCCAAAAATAAAACCCAAAAAAGATACAGTGGGTACATGGAACTCACATTTCTCGGCTTTAACAAAAAGCTGGTTTTCGTACAGTCTTTGAAGGACTATACGTACGTGATGTTTATGTTGTTTCATATCCTGAGAGTAGATGAGGATATCATCTAGATAAACAAAAACGAATACATTGAGGAAGTCACGTAG
>NW_013952714.1:23748-24391 GCF_001266775.1 Austrofundulus limnaeus | reverse complement strand
ATTATATTATATTATATTATAGGTCTGTTCACTATTTTAAAACAAAATATATCAATGTAGTACACTTATGATTAACAAGCATTACAAAACTCTTTAAGCTTTACACTCACCTGTTTTAATCCATGTTGGGCCAGATCTTATGCTTGAAAAATGAGGCAGTCAAAGCCAAGCAGTTAAAATTTTCATCTTCTGGTGGGGTTGTGAACTTTTGCCTCCTTGATGACATCTTTGAGCGCATATTTGCTTAATGAAATGTCATGTAAATCAAAGAACTAATCTGTACAAATCTGCTGATACTTTGTAAAATTCGGTTGGTTTATTGCAGAGTTATGGTTATTTAAGTTTTCTGTCCCCCTAATTTTGACAGTCAAAATAGAAAAGGAGTGTGGTCAAAAAGCGGTCCCTGGGGGGCAGTGAGACCAAACTTTTTTTCTGTTAACATGCTTTATTTGAAAGAGTGGACCCTAGGGCACATGAAAATACCAGAGAAGTTCAGTAGTGTGGGGGTGTGTGCACGGTGAGCCACCCTAGCCCATGGACTAAGTAGCCACGCTACAATAAGCAGTTAGAAAAGAAAAAAATAGTATAGGTCTTCTGGACGAGTTCTTCTCTAATGAAACGTTTCGTCTCTCCTCCAAGAGAC
>NW_013952714.1:16764-20215 GCF_001266775.1 Austrofundulus limnaeus | reverse complement strand
TTATGATCCAAAGCAGATGTATCCTCAGCCCTTTCAGCCTTTATAGGGGATTTTTACCCCAGAGGCTCATCTGCTTATACTTAAAATTTATTGTTAATATTTTAATTATTGAATTAAACTAAAACTAACCTAACCCGGAATGTGCAACCTAAGAACTAACTTTTACCCTAAATTTAATATCTAATTGGAATGAACAATTCAGAACCACCTTTACTGCTCTGGTGAGGGACAGGAAATGAATGGATGCAGCCCTGACAGTTACTGGACCGTGCATTTAGAATCATCAGGATTCAACCCCTTTTTATCCTAACCCCTGCCCACATGTAGGTAGGCCACGCCAGGGTGTCTTGGACACACTGGCATATTCTAATTTTCTGATATGCTGAACTTGAGATTTTCATTTGTTGTCATTTGTAATCATCAAAATTAAACGAAATAAACATTTGAAATATATGAGTTTGTATGTAATGTATGAATATAATATACAAGTTTCACTTTTTAAATGGAATTACTGAAATAAATCTACTTTTTCATGATATTCTAATTTTATGACCAGCACCTGTATTTGTGTGTGTTTGTGAAGTTAACCATCCATGAATGTGTGTCTCTAAACATACACAATAACGTGATAGCTAAACAGCAAATGCCAGTAAATGAGATAGCTCTCAGCGACTTGAACGTCCTTGTTTCGGTGATTGTCTTCTTTCACCCTCGACAGTTGCTTCATGATGACATCATCTCTGATTCTTGTCCATTGGCTGTCCACAATTTTCCGAAACCACACATTGACATTACAACTCGCCATCATCGTTTCACTCTTTCAAATTACATTCCCCCCCACTTATAATTTTTGCAGGAACATGGCATTTCGCCATCCAATCAAAACGTCGGTTTCATGCGTGCTTTGTAATGTGCAAAAGGAGTATTRCTCACATTCTAATGTTGATGTAAAASGTACCGCCCCTAGGGGTGTGATCAGGGTGTTCTTAAATATAAATGGTTTGAAAGGACACGTATGACTTAAGCGTAACAGCAACAGAAGTTAGAGGACATTGTTTTTGTGTTCTGATTAGACTCAGGGCCACACACACAGACAGTGGCTCTTTGAATGAGATGGAATTTTTACATCTGAGAATAAACCTGCGAACTTTACTTGGTTTTCTATGCAGTTATTCAGGCTTCCAATTTTTAAACACTTCCCAACAGTGATATTAGCTCGACCTACTTACTTAATGTAGGTAAGGGCATTGCCTTCTGGAAAGTCATACGGGTGCCGTTTCCTGAACACGTGTCCCACACGGCTGCAGGGGAGAATTTCCAGACTTCCTCCACACATCCAGACCCGGAACGAAAGCTCTGCAAGAGAACAAGCACAAAGTATGACGAACCAGTAGCAGATACGTACTATGTAGCTAAATACTTCCTGTTTGTCTCTCTATTTATGTATGTATGTATGCATCTATCTACCCACACACTTATCCATCCATCCATCCATCCATCCATGCATCCATCCATCCATCCATCCATCCATCCATCCATCCATCCATCCATCCATCCATCCACATTGGACTGGTGAGTATCATCCTAGATACTATTACTTGCTACATTAATTATAGATGGCTTCCTAGTGACAATAGGTAAAGCTAGTATCTCACTGTGTTGTGACTGTTTAGCAGGCAACTCAAAATTGCAAGAAATTTGGGAAATTTTCTGTTGCAGTCTCACCGAACTTTGACTAAGCAACTACCACGTTGCAACCTCTCTGTGTGGCTAGTTTTGGAATAACATGATTTACCTTTGCAAAACTGAATTCTTTCTTGTTCACCTTGGCGGCAGCCCACACTAGGGCTGGACAATAAAACAATAACATACCATATATCACGATAGACACAAGATGTACATCAATGAAAATTTTGTCAAATAGAATGTTGATAATTTTACTAAACTCCAATCCAGAATGGCACGGCATTCTGGGGAACAGCTTAGCCGCTCAATCTCTCACTTCCCAGCTTAGCAACATTGGTGGCATTAACTAACTCCCTTACTGTTAGCTAGCAACAAACTGTTGCTTAAAAATAAAAAAGAACGACATGGAGTTAATGGAGAAAATGAGTGCAATGGATTGAGAGGAAACTGTGGCTGAAACAGGAGAGGTCATGTTTGGCAGTATTAATCAGCTTTTTTCTCCTGGTCCTAATTTTAAATAGGTAAAACAAAAAACTTAACACTGATACTGATTTGACACTGATATGATTGCTTATATCGGGATGGATTTTTCAGCCACATTGCCCAGCCCTAACCCACTCGAATATAATTTTCTCTACTGGAGTACACTTTAAAAATGAAAACATATATATGAACCAATTGATTTTTTAAAGTAATAGGCTTTGTTTAATTTGTTTATTTTTAATCACTAATGTGGTTTTCAGACCTGGACATTCAGGCTGTAGCCGTAGCTTCAATTTTTATTTTTTTATTTTTATTGGGCGGATGCATTTTTTTGCAACTCAGGTCCTCTATGAGAGGAAATGGAAATAGTGTTTGAGTYAGTTGTCCCATTAAAGAAGCTGAACTCCAAAACCCTTCATCCAATTTTAATGTGGATACCCTCAAATGAAAGCTGAAAGTCTGGACTTTATGTCCATGTCCATTATATAACTATAACTTGAATATGTTTTAGTAAAAAGGTAAAAAACAAACTGTGTCAGTATCCAAAAAGATATAGATCTAACTGTATTTCACACCTTCATGCATGTGACCAGAACATCTACCTGAGAGCCAGGCAAAGCCCCTATTAATATCCCTCACCATGGAGGGGGTGTGATTAATCTGCCTGTTAATTTAGCTGCATAAACAGAGCCACCTCATACCATTTAAATGTTGGAACGTCACTACTTCAGTTTTAATTTGAGAAAGCTGGGACTAAAGAGGTAAACTGGAAACAGGGGGCTTGATGGTAACAGGGAACAGGTGAAGGTGGGTGTGGCAGAACAGAGGAAAAGTACTGGGAAAATGAGGTGGTGGTACAGGAACTAAAGACAAAAAGCACTAAACACTGACCAAAAAAGATCCTGAAATTCATAAGCTTAGCTGGCTGTGATACGAGCTTACCAAAGTTCTCCCCTCCCCAGATGTCCATGTGTGTGTCATACTGGCCCAGATGGTTGAACCAGTTCTTGTCCATGACAAAAATTCCACCAGCAATGACAGGAGTCCTGAGAAGGAAACAGGCTTTAAACTTTCAGTTACACTTTTTAAGTTGCTTTTCTATTTATAGTAAAAGAAGCACCTGAAAAGATCCCCCTCCAAAACAGGCTCAAGGCAACAAATTACAAAACTTTTCTATTTTTTTTTTTTAGTTTTCTGTTCAAACACAAGGGGCAGGCTTGCTTTCTAATTACTGAGAGAGTTCAGCTGGTGTCTTGTCTTTCCATGCCTTTTTACACCTCCC
>NW_013952714.1:13690-16747 GCF_001266775.1 Austrofundulus limnaeus | reverse complement strand
CCTTTTACATGCTCTGTATACAAAATGTATACCAGAAAAAAAATCAGTCAGAATCCATACAAAATAACAATAAATAAATAAATAATAACTAAAAAAATAAAAAACAATATCACAATTGGAAATACCTTATCGGCTGTGTAGGATCACTTCTCGCCATTTTTTGCTCAATAGGAATCTGCTCCCATTTGAAGTGGAGACTCCAGTCAAATCCTGAAATACAAAACAAACGTCAGCTTTGGTAATCAAATTCTAATCCTTAGAAAAGCCCCTAAAAAAGCCAAGAAAAACAGATACAAGATACAAAACCTTTCCAAAATCAACAGCTGGCCAACATAAACTATGCATTATTTAAATATATCTACTGTATTTTAAGTTTGGCTCCATCTTACGGAACTTGATGACATGCAACAAATGTTTGTGCAGCAGGGTTTTGTCTGCAGCAGTGTGTGTGTGTGTGTGTGTGTGTGTGTGTGTGTGTGTGTGTGTGTGTGTGTGTGTGTGTAACTGACCTCCTCTCAGGTCTGCAGAAGCAGCCAAATAGGCGAAGTTATCCAAGCTGATGACATCAATGATGGGGCTGACCACTCGTGTATGATCCTGGGAGGGGAAGTGAAAGTCCAACTATTACTGTAATTTGTACATTTGTAAGATTAGTGAACAGTGAAATATTTTATTTTACCAAAAATACTGAAGCCTAGTTATCCAGTCTCATATCTATGTTACAGGTTTATTTTCTATACAACCAACCTTAAAGAGAAGCATTTGAAAAACTTAACAATATTCTAATAATGATACTGGTGACACAAAACAAATAACTTCTTAGTAACACAAATATTAACTTAAGGTTCTTTAACATCCTTTGTATTAGTACAAAGTGGTAATACAGGAAAGTGGCCCTCCAGGACCAGGACTGGACAACCCTGCCTCATGCATGTTAAAATAAAAATAATTATTGTTGGGTCTGTGGTCATGATTTTGAATTGCATTCAAACAATACGGAGCAAAACAAAATATGTCTCCAATTAATATTGTGCTCACAATTTTAAATGACTTGTTTTAGATATTTTCTGGCCAGGAGGTGAGATCTTCATTGAGAACAGTAAAAGATGTGACTAATTAAATATATAAAAACCCTTTCACTGAACAGATTATTTAGATCCTTTTGTGAGGCGTGACCAAGAGCCTGAGAGAAATCTGCAAAGTAACCTTCTGACCAATTTTAAGTAGTTTTCTCTATAAATGAGCCTCTGGATCTCTGATGAGCTGTCAGTACTGTCTTTCCAGCAGCTTTCCTTTGGTTTAGATTTTGATTTATTAAAGGGGATTTAAGATAAATGATTCAAAACCCTTTTGAATTAGGAGGTTTTTTTGTGAAAACAGACACTTTTCCTATGACGTGATAAAGATAAAGTTCTTTCCCCTTCGTCATCCAGGAATGACACATCAGTGTCCAGATGGAGCTAAAGGTCAAGAACTGGTTTTCTATGACTATTATGTGCATATCAACTGGAAGAAAACATAAAGTGCTGCGTCTAGCTTAATATCAAACTTTTATTAGCTTCATTTTTTTGTTCTTAGAAATAAGTTAATTTAATCATTCTGCAGGGGTCAACAAATTTTACAATTAAATCATTCAGTTATTAATAATAGTTTTACATCTCTTTATTCATGGTGGATTAAGTTTTTCACATATTTTATTATTTTTGTCTCTTTTCCCCCCATTCAGAAGTCTAACAGATTTCTGTTTTGTTATATTTTATAAAGATTTCCAAGTTTAATAATGTGAGAAAAACACAATTTCTATTTTTCAGTCTGTATTTAATAGAGCTGGCACAATAAATTGTGAAACTGTAAGGATGTGCTTCTTTTCAGAATTTTATATAAAACATAACCCTTCATGTTATAGAAAGACCCTCTTTATAGATGTTAACTAAACCACATTATGTTTCAGCCTCAGACATCATAGAGGAAAAATCCAACATGAAAAACCAGCACAAAGTGCCAGACTACAGAGAAAATATTCCAGCTAAAATGAAAATGACTAATGTTGTGAGTCTGACAGGATGACTGTGAAGCAACTCTGTGTATTTTTCTACCTCCTTGACTCTCTGGATCATGGGCTGCAGCCAGTCAGTGTTAACCTCACAGTGGCTGTCTAAGAAGGTCAGAACAGAGGCAGAGGCGGTGTTGGCTCCTCGCACTCGTGACCGGATCAAACCTGAGGGAAACACATGACACCAAAGCTTCAGTTCCTAAACGCTCCAACAAGTCCAGTTTAACAACATGGATGTAGTGACACAATGTGTTTCTCATCCCTGCTGCTGGTTAAAGATTTAAAACCTGACTCAAAAAGACAAAATGTTMTTTTCCTTCTCATAAGTTCTGTATGAATATTGTAAAGTTTTAAAAAGTGTTTAGTCATATAAGTCAGTCAGATATGTCTTAAAATTAAATATCTAAAAGTGTTTCTGTTTAATCTCATGCAGATGATTTAATCTGCCACTTCAGAGTTTATAGCAAAACATTGATTTTATTATTTTCAAACGAAGTGAGAAAGAATCATATTTTACAAACATATAATTTTATTAGATCAAAAATGACAATAAGAATTTCAGACTTTAAATAGAATTGAAACAAAGATAAAAAAAATATCAACTTTATTAAAAGCTTGAAAACGTTGAACCCAAATGATTAAATACAATGAAGAGACTCAGAACCATTTGTTGTTGCTGTTTGACATGAAATCAGAGTAAAACTGATTTAGATCAATCAGGATTCCCTTTAACGTCTTTTTCTTTGTGTTTCTTTGTCTATGCCTGTACCACATAAACTACAGCTGTACCACAGAAACTACAGCTGTAATACACAGAAACTACAGCTGGAATACACAGAAACTACAGCTGGAATACACAGAAACTACAGCTGTACCACAGAAACTACAGCTGGAATACACAGAAACTACAGCTGTACCACAGAAACTACAGCTGTACCACAGAAACTACAGCTGTACCACAGAAACTACAGCTGTACCACAGAAACTACAGCTGTACCACAGAA
>NW_013952714.1:11864-13680 GCF_001266775.1 Austrofundulus limnaeus | reverse complement strand
AACTACACCTGGTCACAGAAACTACACCTGGACACAGAAACTACACCTGGACACAGAAACTATCCCTGGACACAGAAACTACACTTGGACACAGAAACTACACCTGGACACAGAAACTACACCTGGACACAGAAACTACACCTGGACACAGAAACTACAGCCACGGGCCTCGTATAAACAACATGCATACAAACGTTGCGTATGCCAGGGTCCACACACACACACGTTGTGATGTATCAAAACTAAAGTTGCGTGAATGTGTGTGTAAGAATATGCACATCTTTCATCAGTCCTGAGAATGTGTGAACAGACACGCAAAGTTTTTTTGTCACAGTTTTAAACCAGAAAGTCATAAATCTGATCAAAGTACACAGACATATGTCTCCATTCTGTTTTCTGAATGWAAAGAGCATCAGAACATGATTGTTTTGTTTTGTGTTGGGTTTTTTTTCTTAGCTTGAACTATTATTAAACCAGAATGATAAAATTGAACCTCATTTAAACTCAAACAAGAAAACAGAGCAGCCTAAAACAACCTAAGTCTACTGTAAACTGTAAAGTTTCTTATATTTTGTCACTTGTAGATGTAAACACATGTGAGAGAGTGCAGGCCTGCAAGGCACACACACAGCTGAGGAGAATAAAATGTGTGTGAATTGTCTAAAAAGCATTTTAATTCTCACTGAGAAAAAAACTTTGTCAGCTCAGCAGATTCACGCGACATCAAATGTCCCAAATTCTTTAAAGGCACAGTAAACTTAGTGTATTTAAACTTTTGAATATGAAGAAAGTAATAAAAATTGCCTTGAAAAATTCACTCTCTATAATCTGGAATTTGGCAAATAGAAAAACGTCGGTAATCCCAGTCGACCTAAAATGGGAAAAGTTTATTCTAATTTCATGTCAGACTGTGTGAAAAAATGTATTTTAATATAGTGAATGTAAACTTCTGGTTTTAACTGTACCTCGCAGGTGTTGACTCTTTTAAAAACTGTTTTAATTTTTTTTTTAGTTTTTAAAACTACCTCTACTGAAAACATTTAATATCCTCGTGATTTGTTCAGTATAACTAACAGGCCCCAGTGTTTAAAACACACATCATTACTCACTACATTTTCCCAGAGACTGTTTGCTTTTCCTCCTGTGCTCCAGCACTCACCCTCTCTCCGGCTGTTCCTCAGGCAGCGCACTTTGGGGATGTGAGCGAGCAGCTGGCAGTCCTCAGCTGCAGGGAGGAGCAGAGGAGATGACATGTTGTTGTGGAATCAGAACACAGAAAATCACATCCCTTCTTCACTTCCTGCACTCTGTCACTCACACAAGCCCACAGAAACCACACAGTGTGTAATCAGCAGGAGTACAGATGGACACTGCTGCCACCAGTAAACACGAGTACACTCTGACATCCGTCAATCTGCGGTCTTTCCAAACCAATCAGAAACACACAAACACCAACTGAGAGCTGCACTTTCACAGTAATTCAGTCCTGTGTTCAGTTCACATCGTCTCTTTCTCTGCACGAGCAATAAATACACCGCAGAGCTTCTGCTGCTGCATATGGTCGCCAGTGCAAACAGCATGCCAACATGAACACATATTCACACCCGAGAAGGAATTAGCACCAACAGCAGGCAGTGATGTCACTGTGGGATTGTGGGTAAATCAAGACTCCCTGCTCTGCAGAGATGGGGCTTTATGGTAAAGAAGCCTGATGATGTAATCAGATGATTACGTTTGTTTTTATTCTCAATCCTTTGTTTTGATTAAACTGTCAAATCACAGGGGAGGTTAGTGTGTGTGTGTGTGTGTGTGTGTG
>NW_013952714.1:7639-11764 GCF_001266775.1 Austrofundulus limnaeus | reverse complement strand
TCAGGTAGGTACCTGTGAGGTTAGTTTAGGATCAGGTAGGTACCTGTGAGGTTAGCCTTAGGGTTTGTGGTCAGGGTTAGGCTGTAGAAATGTAATGGAAGTCAATGGAATGTCCCCAAATGGATAGCTGGGCGAACCTGTGCATACGTGTGTGCGCTAGGGATGGCGTGATTTTTGATTCAATCGTCTATCGGTGATTGAAGGGTTGGAATGTGACTTTTTTTAAGGGCGATCTTTATTAATTAATTAAATGTCGTGCCAGGGATGTAAAATTAATTTTAAATGCGCCCTTCTCTGTAAATTAAAATGTTTTAATCATCCTCATTGTGATCTGTGCAAATAAGGGAATAAAATAATTAATGTACAGAGCTGTGTCTCTGTTTTTTTTTCTCTGAGTCAGAGCCAACATGTGCAGCTCCTCTTCACGTCTCTCTCCTCGTCATCTTCTTCAATCAAGTCCAGGATGACGGAAACCGGAATTGGTCACTTCTCATATATTATTGGCTCTGGACAGCCGATACTTGAAYCCAGTTGGTCAAATGAGGGTCAATCGAAAGAGGAGGGCCTAGACGGCCATTTTGATGCATTGCACATGAACAAACAAAAACGGCACGCGGGCGTTCCGCTGAATGTTTTATAATGTTTTATACCGTTCACATCTTTTATGCCAAATATTTTTGTGCATACATCTGTTATTTTTAGCTCGCTAAACCTGAATTTACCTGAGTGAACAATAAAACTTGTGTAATCATTCAGACTTCTTCAGTCATGACTTTGTGTTCTGTGGCAGCACGATTTAAAAACTGCAGCTTTAATTTGACAATCTTCGTTTCTCACTGACACCTTTGGTAAAAGCTCAGCATTACGCAGCAACTACACAGCAAGACAACACAAAAAGACCAGAATAAAAGGAGGAGTAACAGCTCGATGTCAGACAGGAGCAACATTAAACCCACAAACTGAAACCAACACAGGCACAGGTTTTTTATGATCCTCAAGACTGAGATGAAAACCAGGTTTTCTAAGCATTCGGGTCATTTTGACCTGCAGTTTTCTCTCTCTGTCACAAGTCTTGACTCTCTCTGCTGTTGCTGTTTTGCTTGCATTTTGTGTTAAGTTTGATTTCTCTCAGTTATATTAAAGTTAGTAAATCAAGCTGTTATCCTGATTCACCAGGTGCTTGCTGACAAGCCCCGCCCCCTGGCCTGCCTCCAGAATGGGGCTTAAGAAGCCACGTCTGGGCGAACGACACTGAGCTTGTTTAGTTAGTTTGTCTTAAACTTGTAAAATATAATCAATTTATTATTATTTTTTAAACTGTTAAAACACTATTTAATGCACAATAATTTGTAAATAACTGTCTGGTAATAAAAGTGTTTTAGAAAAACGGGCAAAWTATTTCTTCACATCTAATTTTATAGTTAAAAAAAAAGAAAATTAAGTCCAGGCAGAAATTTTCATACTTAGTGCTAGGCGGTACACCAGTTTGTACCGAATAACATTTTTAAAATTTTTGTTATATGAATTTTCTGAATACCAACATACCAGTTTAAACAGCCTGAACACGTGTGGGACGTTTCGTCGCGGCCACCAGTGAACTGTTTCCCGGGGGACACTTTTTCTCGCTGCACCGCTATGTGCATTAGCATGCTAATGTTATTGTTGCAGCGGCGGGTGGCGATTCCACTTCTTATATTGGCTGACGTTAAAAAAAACATCCTGTTTTTGCCATCGCTGAATGTAATAAACACCTCTTCAGTGACGTGAACAGTTAGATATAACACACGACTTTAATATGGAGACGTGGAGAGTTTATTGTGAAAAGCCAGGGGGAAAACGTTTTGTAGCGGAGTTCAGTTGACTGGTGTGCAAGGTGATTTGTGCTGTTAATCTTTAATAAATAACATAAAAATAGAACCGATAATAATCTTTTCTTAACTCTCCTCCTTCACGACCGGACCAAAATGCGTGACTACTGTTTCCAACCAGGAGGAGAAGAAAAGATGTTTAGAGGAGGGAAACAGAGACACAGGCAGAGGTACAGTAAAAGAGAAAAGTTAATAAGCAGGGTTTGTACATTTATTTTGAGCTGACCAGTGATGAAAAGAAAAATACCGTGATATACTATGAAACCGGTGTAAATGTTGAAAATGACGTGATATAAAATTTTGGTCATACCGCCCAGCTCTAAYGTGTTTTTATGTATGACGGAGGTTTTACAGACATGATCCAGTGTCCATGCAATGATTTCCACAACTGCATCCTGTCTGCAGTGCAGCTGGAGGGCCTGTGGATCTAGGTCATTCAGTGGTTTTAGGCTTCGTGGATACATTCTTTTATAGTTTTGTCACTGAAAATATCTGAACATGGAGGCAGAAATAGTGGTGATGTTTAGTGCTTAACTCAGAACAATTATCTGAAAGATATAAATGATTAGAGTTAATTTAAAAACATGGACTACATGCTGAAAGTTAAAAAAAGTCCGTTTCTAATGCATTAGATTAGTTTCACAATCAGCAGGTACAAAGCATCACTGACACTCATTGGGAATGTTTGAAAGCAGAGGAGAACAAAGAGCAAACCCACGGTCAGAGCTGAAGTCATCGATCAGGATGATTTCTTGAATAAGAGCTGCAGGACTTCGCATCAAAACACTAGAAGAGAAAAGCAAAGAGATCAGGTTTAAAACACACGCTTGTGTTCTGGGTGGATCCGGTTCTACCTCGTTACCTTTTGATGGTTCGGAGGAGAGTGGAGCGAGCCTCGTTGTGGAAAGTGATGATGATGCTGGTGGAGGGAAGGTCGGCGTCATAAGTCAGTGATGCACACCTACAGAGAGAAGAAGAGGAACATTTAGTGTTCAGTCGGTTACATCCAGTACATTTACCTAAAATCACAAAGTTTGATGCAGCAGCATCACACAGACTCAGGACCTGCTGCTTTTTGCTGCTCCAGGTCAGGTGACCTGAAGCTGACATTTTAGACATCGCTGGGTTTTAAACTTACTCAATATTTTTACAGAAACTAACATAAACAATTACTTTGTTTCTTGATGAACAGTGAAAATGTATCCACAGATGATGATGATGATGATGATGATGATGAAACAATCACAAGAGCTCAGTGTGCATTATGATATTCTGCTTTAATGTTACTGTTAATGCAACTCAGTTAAAAACATTCAATAAACATAAATATTACACTTAGTTATTTCACTTCAGTTATTATTTAGGCCAAAAATGTATACTATTAAATTATATTTTTTTATATATATTTTAATACAGAGATGCTTAAAGACAGTGTAAAGTAAAAATAAATGTGTTCTGAGGTTGTCACACCACAAAAATATGTGTTAAAAATCACCCAGCCAAGTTTGAACAATTAAAAATACTGTTAACCTTAAAAAACGATGTGTTAAAAGTAATGAAAAAATATCAGTTAGCTGTGGTCTGGAATGTTGGGGGCGGGTCCTCTGGAGGAGCTTAAACCACGCCCACCACCCTGAACATTCCTGTAACCGAGGAAACAATTTTTGTTTGTTTTTACCATTAGAGCAACAGGGGGCGGGGTTATAGTGAAGGCAGCTGCTGACATCACGAGGCTGTCCTTTAAGACACGCCCAAAAAATCCTGAAACACAGATACCTTGTTACACAAATTGAATCATATCTATTCAATAACTATTCAAATATCTACAGTTGAGCCTCGTTTCACTTTATGTTCAATAAATTGGGCCCCGAGGTCAGAAAGGTTAAGAACCCCTGATTTAACAGAAATCAATAGTTTTTTTTAATTCAGACTGTTCTTAAAAGCCTGTTAAACATTTCCATTTGTCTCACAGGTAAACCTGACATTTACCTGCTCTCTCTCTCTCTCTCCATGTCAGCACTTTTTCATCCTGAGCACAACGCCATGAGTTGAATAAAAATCTATATTTACTCAACGTTATGAGGCACTACCAACACTATTATTGGATGCAGCCTGAAAAACAATGTACAAAGTAAAACCTGTAGGTACAAAGTAAAACCTGTAGGTACAAAGTAAAACCTGTTAGGTACAAAGTAAAACCTGTTAGGTACAAAGTAAAACCTGTTAGGTACAAAGTAAAACCTGTTAGGTACAAAGT
>NW_013952714.1:2402-6693 GCF_001266775.1 Austrofundulus limnaeus | reverse complement strand
CACAGCCGCTGTGACAAAACCGTGAAGACACATCACCATGGAGAGCCGTTAACCAATATGTAAATTAGCCTGCAGTACCACTGCTCTACCCATATGAGCAGCAAAAACACGTTTTTAGACCAAATATTACAGATTTGAACAAATACGCACAAAAACATCAAAATTAGCTCAGAAACAGTACTATATACCATTTTAGACACATTCTAGATAGTTTATCAGCTAAAAAAAAGTTAATTTTGGGGTAAGTTACTCTTTAACCTGCACTCCAAGCTGTAACATCAGAGGTGTCTGTGTGGAGTCTGTATACTAGTCTGTATACTAGAGCTGCACACTGTTAGAAAAACCTGCCATGTGTGATAACGGTGTTTAATACTGCGATAGCGATATGACTTGTGATAAATAAACAAATACAGAAGTATCTAGTGTTGTTGTCTTTCTGTTCTGGGTTTACAGCAAAAAAAAAAAAAACATTGCGATTCCAGCATGAATTGAAGAGATCCATCGAATTGACCAAATACATGAAGGGCTCCATTTGATTAGTGAAATACTTCAAGCTTCTGTGTGATTGACAAAATGCATGAATGCAAACATTGGAGCCAAACCATTTATTGCAGTTTATGCAGTTTTTTGGGATGTGTATATTGCACAGGCTGTTATTGTGATAATAAATTTTCAATATAGATTATTGTACAGCCCTGGTGTACACACCTACAAATACATGGGAGGACAGTGGGATGTTAAATTGGATTGGACCACCAACACTGAGCTCTTTGCAGGAGAGGACAGGACTGACTGTACTTCCTCAGAAGGCTGCATCCTTCAACGTCTGCAAAACGCTGCTGCAAAGTTCACATTTCAGCAGATGTTCTTGACAGCGTCATCAGACATGACTTTAACTCACATCATCAGTGTCTGGCCAGTGATGTCCACTGCAACAATAAAGCTCATGTAGCACCTAAACATCCCATCACATCCCTGCTAGTGTGAGGCTAAATAAAAGCAGTGAGAAAAAAATTTGTAAGTAAAATAAACAATTCCATGTTCTTGTTTCTTGAAAGGCATCGGTTTTCCCATGTGGAGTTGTAGGATCCATGACACTGCTGCCTGATTCAGCTAAAACATGCCTGACAGGTAAAACAAATCTGTCTCAAAATGAACAAACTTGGAGAAAACCTGTGCAAGTACAAAGAGAAAATGCTGACTCATCAGTTATGGTTCAAACTAGGCATTGGTGTGACACGAAACTAGAACAACTTGCTATTAATATTTCATCACTCAATAATAATGTGATCTCGATACATTTTCAACAAAGTGTGCAGTCCTTGGCCGTCTTGGAGGAATCTAACCACTGTGCCAACGAGCCACCCAAGTACTGTTTTAACTGTGAGTCTTTCCTACACAACTCTACATCTTTCTGCAGCTCACAAAGAAACAACTCTTTTGTCCTCTGTGGGAGCTGAGGTATAAACACTGCTCACCTGTAGTGTCTCGTGTCTCGGATGGCTCGCTCGCCGCCAAGATGGTCGCTCTCCTGCAGATTAAAGGCGTGCTCTTTGTACGGGTCATCTCCTGGTTTGAGCTGTTTAGCTGCCAGGTAGGCCTTCTCATCGAAGCCCACCAACAGCTGGACCTGCTGCTCGGCTTGTGGGGGCTGAGTCACCTGCAGAGAACCAGAGGTGGTATCCTTCAGGGCTGGGACCAGGAGAAACTGAAACGTTTGCTGATTGTACGTCACTCATGCTACGGAAAAKAAATACTGAGAATAAAATACTATGATTGATCTGGATGGGTTCTTCTTTAGTGAAACGTTTCGTCTCTCCTCCAAGAGACTTCTTCAGTCTGATGAGTTTCAGGTGAACTCAGCCTTATAAGCTCCGCCTCCACATGGTGGACAAACAGGTTAGTCACATGCAAAAGAGGACCATCGACTAACAATATGCTTGATTAGCTCTATTGTTCATAGAGGGTCATGCGTCTCATCACCTGACTTATTGGTTTGGATGCTTCGGCTGTGGTTATTTGGTGTTTTATGTGTATGTAGTGAATGCAAGCGGGGTTCAACGACCCCTTGTTTTTGTCTCTTTCCCTATTTGTGTTGGGTGTCATTGGGGCCCTGATTCACGCCATTTGCTCACAGGGGGCACAACACAAATAGGGAAAGAGACAAAAACAAGGGGACGTCGAGCCCCGCTTGCACTCACTACATTCACATAACAAAACACCAAATAACCACAGCCGAAGCGTCCAAACTAGTAAGTCAGGTGATGGGGCACATGACCCTCTGTGAACAATAGAGCTAATCAAGCCTATTGTTAGTTGATGGTCCTCTTTTGCATATGACTAACCTGTTTGTCCATGTGGAGGCGGAGCTTATMAGGCTGAGTTCACCTGAAACTGATCAGACTGAAGAAGTCTCTTGGAGGAGAGACGAAGCGTTTCATTAGAGAAGAACCATCCAGAGGACCTACTGATTTTTGATTTTTTCTACCTGGATTACTGAGAAACATCAGGACACTGTGAATGATTATGAGTTTAATTCATGTGCTCGTACAAACATCCATCTTTTATAGAAGGTTAACAGAAAGCAGGAGCTTTTAACAGTCGTCAGTCCTCGTTTTTAGTTTCACAACTATTATCAGTGAAACTTCTCTGACTTTAGGTGACTTTGTTTATCTTGTCCTGGTTTGAAGGACAAAAACAACCTTCTTCTAATCTCTGGTAACATTTGCAGTAAAGGTTACTAATGTGAACTGTGTGTGCAATATAGTAAAAAAATCTATTTTTAATTCGGTAGGAATAAACTGAATTATTTAGAGACGTAAATAGTTCCTCGGTCAAGTCACTGTGACAGTGCTAACAATGCTAGGCCCTCATCAAATCAGAATACACAGTCAATAAATCCTCAGTAATAATTGGGTTTTAATTCGTGGCAGAATGGGTTTAAACAGCTGATGAATGCATAAGGTGAGCTGAGAAATGTGCAACAGCAAAACAGACATGACGCCATGGAAACACTTTCATCCCAGTTGTTTTAGAAGGATTTAGAAAGAGCTCCTGAAAAAAAATAAACTATTTGAGACTGACTTCATTTTCAGACTAAAAAACAGCTAATGGAAAGTGAACTAATGGTGTCAGCTGGCTGGGAGTCAGTGGCATGGCTCCAAGTCAGTGAATATTGATTTAACTGTTTCAAGGACAACTGTTCTGTGAATGCAGTCCAATAACAAATACTCACTGTCTCTTTCTGGGCTGGAGCTCTTTTTTTAAATTACACACCAACAAGAAGAAACACAAACTTTTACCAGTCTGTGTTTGAACAAACAACTCAGTGGTCCTGTCACACTACAGCCTTTTAGACAATTCATGCCAACTTATACAAATTATGACTAACGCACATAGGTTATACTGTATATTAGAGCTAACCACATTTCATTATGTAAATGTCTAAAAGAGACTTTGAGATGATTTTTTTCTTCCATCTTCAGTGGAACCCTGGGCGTCTAAATACTAGCTTTATTTATTGTGTTTATGTCTGATGGCATTCACACTACTGAGGTCATTTTTTCTTCTGTACGTTTTTCAGCACCTTTCTCGTTCCACAATTTTTGTGCTACTTCAACCATTCATTTATCAAAACATTCAGCTATTTCATGCAATGCCGGTTATGAGTTCTGGTATTTCAGCTATTTATACTTTTTTAGCTATTYCAACYTTTTAACCACTTTTTTCTCATTGAATTTGAACGGGGCTATTTTCAAAAACCTTAAAATCCTTCAAATARTTTCTAAATCTTTATAAATCCTTACACAATTTGTTCTGGTTATGCTCCATTTTACTCTCTTGTGCAAATATTAGCTACTTTTTTTGCTAACTTTAGCTGTTTTCTGCTATTTCAGCTATAGTTCTGCTTCTTTTTGCTTTTCTTCTGCTTTTTTCAGATTTACAGTGGTTTGCAAAAGTATTCATACCCCTTGAACTTTTCCATATTTTGTCACATTACAACCACAAACATAAATATATTTATGATTCTTACATTTGCTTTCTGCTATATTCAGCTATTTTAGCCTTTAGCTTTTAGCTTTTTATGCTATTTCAGCTATAGTTCTGCTTCTTTTTGCTTTTTTGTGCTTCTTTCTGCTAATTTGAGTTATTTATGCTTTTTAGAGTTGCTTTCTGCAATATTCAGCTATTTTAGCCTTTAGCTTTTAGCTTTTTATGATAATTCAGCTATATTTCTGCTACTTTCTGCTATTCTTCTGCTACTTCAGCTATAGTTCTGCTACTTTCTGCT
>NW_013952714.1:0-1402 GCF_001266775.1 Austrofundulus limnaeus | reverse complement strand
GGTTTAGACCCTGTCAGGACCTGAGTCCAGGTTTAGACCCTGTCAGGACCTGAGCCCAGGTTTAGACCCTGTCAGGACCTGAGCCCAGGTTTAGACCCTGTCAGGACCTGAGTCCTGGTTTAGACCCTGTCAGGACCTGAGTCCTGGTTTAGACCCTGTCAGGACCTGAGTCCTGGTGTTTCCTCGTGGCTCACAGTCTTCAGGCCCACCTGTTTACCTGCTGGACTCGGGACTTAACAGAAAGCCTCTTAGGTCTCTGACAGGTTCTGACAGGTTCTGTCCGGGTTCGGTAGGCCAGGTGAGCACACAGACGGTCTCATGTGGACCCTGTCTGGTCTCCTGCTCCCCCCACCCAGCTGAGCAGCCCCCCGACTCTCACGCACATCAGCACGCACGCCTGACTCACAATCAGCGGGATGGTCCGGTCCTCTCGGTGGACCTCCAGCCGGCCGGGGACCCCCCTCTGCCTCTGGCCCCGGCCGCGGATCTGAGACGCAGATGACGGCGTCGACGGGGGCTTGTTGTCCTGCCACAGGTAATAGAACGTGCCCAGGATCCACGCGACGGTCAGAATGGCGATGGCGTTGGCCCGGATCCTCCGCATGGTGCTGAGCCCACAGGCAGGGCTCCGGAGGCGAGCCCGGCTGGATCAGGTCCGTCTGCGGCCCGACGGCCAGCTGATGGTCGGACTGTCTGTCTGCCTGCCTGCCGGGGACCTGCCGCTCTGCTCCGGTTTACTCACAGGCGGAGCCGCGGTCCTAGCGCCGACCTCCTCCTCCTCCTCCTCCTCCTCCTCCTCCTCACACACCGAGCGCGCGCACATGGAGGACAGGACTCTACCTGAGCTGTGTGAAGCTGACACCCCACCCACGTCAAAAAATTCATCAAATAGTCAGAATGGTTAGTGCTCCGTTTGTGCAGGTTTGTGCCGTTAAAATGGTCGTTTGTGCAATTTTGGTTTCCGAGATATTAAATATTATATATTTGGTCATCTACAGTTCACCATCACCCCATATCGCTTCAAAAGTAAACCGAAGTGGGCTAGTTCGTTAGTGCTCTGTTTGTGCAGGTTTGTGCTGTAAAAACTGTCGTTTGTGCAGCTTTAGTTTTCTAGATATTTGAAGTTAAATATTGGCACGATGACGTCACCATTCCGGAAGTTGCTGCGGGGACGATGACGTCATCGCCTTACACTAAAAACTAGTAATATGTCTAAAAGTATTACAGCACAAACGCTAATTTGAACTGCACAAACATGCACAAACGAAGCACTAATAATGTAGACTACTTTGGTTAATTTTGTAGCTTGCTGGGGGGGATTATAACGTCTTAATGACCTAAAGACATAATGCTTAATATCTCAAAAACTATAACAGCACAAACGCTCATTTTAACTGCACAA
>NW_013952713.1:699407-703168 GCF_001266775.1 Austrofundulus limnaeus | reverse complement strand
CTCATATGGATTTTATATCCATCCCCATTCACCATAACCACCATAAAAACAGAGAAATGTAAAAGCAAGACATGGAAACAAAAATACTTGTGTGAAACGTTAAAAAAATAATTAAATATCATCATTTAAGAAACACAATTAAAAGAAAAACAAAAATAAATATCTCTGTTTAAATATAGTAAAATTTAAATTATGTTTTAAAATACATAATTTCTTAGAGGTAAACGAGGAAAAATAAATGAGTGTCAATTAAGTTATAAAACATCAGGTAAAGTTCCCGAGTATTATCCTCACTTTTATAATTTCTCTGTCAAGTGTGGGACATTTTACTGCTGTTCAAGCTTTGGGTGATTTTGCAGGCTGTCTGACTGGGCAACACACTCAACTTCTGCTGAGTCACGCTACCTGCCAACAGTTTTATTTATTTTTTAATTTTTTTTGTGTACAAAAAACTAGTGGTGGGGTGTCGCCCCAGTGCCCCCTATTGACCAGCCACCACTGTCTGAGGATTTTTTTATTAACGAAAACACATCAACAACTGCAAATTCAAAAACAACAACAAAGATATAACAAAACAAACAAAAAAGATGTTTAAACAAGTCTTTTGTWAGCATAACGCTAGAGGTATTCCATGAGCTTAAGGTCCTGTACCATACTGAAAAGTTTCACAGCATTCTTTTTTTTCATATTTTTTAGTGATGAAATGAAATGCACAGTTCTTTGAAGAAAGCAACAAAGTTCGGTTTAGATTTAAGGAATCTGTTTTTTATGTTAAAAAAAACTTCCCTAGAATGAAAATGGAGTTAATTGTCAAATCATTTACATAGTCTTTAGCAGCAAATCCATACATAACATTTTCTATTTTCATATCTGGAACTTGCATATATTTAGTCAGCCAGTGATGTAAATCTTCCCAGAAGGCATTAGTATTAAAACATTCAAAAAAATGTGATTAGTAGTTTCTACATGTTYGTTACAGAATAAACAATTTGTACATTCAAAGCCAAAATGTTTACACAAAAAATCAGCAGACAAATATATTCCATTAGTAATTTTAAAAAGATTTTTTTTTTGCTTTCGGTGTAATAGGAAATTTGTAAAAAAAAATTCCCTTAAGTGCTTAGCATTATTTTAGAAAAGGAATTTGAAATTGTATTTCTGCAAGTAGAAAGGGGATACAGTTCTCGCTTAAATATTGATTGAATAGTAAAGTTGGTTAGTTTAGAGTAATAGATTGTGATTATGAATCCAAAGTGAGGGAAGATTTGGATTTGCAACGTGTATGTAAATTAGAGGCCATAGTCATAATAGCTTGAGGTATTGCATTGACTACTTTCTTATACTGCTTTTTATCAGTTATGTTAAATTTGAAATAAAAAAATTCAAAAGTTAAAACATTACCTGTCGGATCGAACAAGTGCATCACAGACCATATGCCTTTATCGAGCCAGTTTAGTAGAAATATAGATCTGTGGTTATGCAATATGTTTCTGCAGTWCCAGATTGGAATATTGTATGGAGTGAAATTATGTTTGTAGATCATTTTCCAATAGTGCAAAACCTGTTGATGAAATAATGAGAGTTTATGGGGGAGGTTTTTTTTAGGTCGTAATCACATTTGAGAAGAAATTCAAYGTCACCAAATTTCTTAAAAAAATCATTAGGAATATAAAACCAGAATTTCTGTTGATCTTTTAGATAGTGTTGTCGCCAATTTATTTAACTTGTTCCATTAATACATTCAAAGTCTATTGCTTTAAGACCACCTTCACTGTAATCTTGTATCATTGTCCCTTTTTTAATATAGTTTGTTTTCCCTTTCCAGATGTAGTTAAAATTTACTTGGTTTATAGCTTTAATTGCCTCTTTAGGAATTGACAATGAGTAAGCTGGGTAAATAAAATGTGAAATGCATTCCATTTTTGTAAGAAAAGTTCGGCCTATAATGGAAATGCTTTCTGAGACCAGGAGTTCAGAACTGATTTGCTTTTCTCCAAGTTGTTCCATATGTTGAGTCTAATCAAAAGGTCCATGTCTTGAGTTATGTGAATCTCACATTTATTGAGATTTAACTTTAATCCAGATGCTTTAGTGTAAAATTCTATTTTCTCCAAGATTTTAGGGATTTGGTCGTGGTTTCCCATAAATATAGCTATATCATCAGCCAGTTGGCTGATAGTTAACCATTTTCCCATTGTTGTTAGTATTTTAAAGTTTGAATGTTTAATAAGAATAGAGAGCATCTCTGCTGCTATAATGAATAATAGTGGTGAGACGGGACATCCCTGTTTAAAGCCTTTGTTAATTTAAAACCTTGGGGATGTACCTTGTGGTAGTAGAATCAAACTGTTTGTATCTTTATAAATTAATTGAATTATATTTAAAAATTGTTTGCCAAATCCAAAGAGTTCTAAGGTCCTAAAGATAAATTTGTGTTCAATCATGTCAAAAGCTTTARAAAAGTCCAAGAATAAGATAAATCCATTGTCTTCAATGAGATGATTGTAGTCCAATAAATCAAATATAAGTCTAATATCATTGTGTCTTGAGTGTCCTTTTATAAAGCCAGACTGTGTGTCTGAAATAATATCATTGATAACATCTATTTGCATAAATATGGGTGAGAATTTTGTAGTCAGTGTTTAATAGAGTTATGGGTCGGAGGTTGTCAATTATTTCTGAATCTTTGCCAGGCTTGAGAATTAGGGTTATAACTCCTTGCTTCATTGTAGTTGGTAAGATAAATTTTGTGGAAATTTCTTTCAGCATACTGAGTATTAAGTCTTTTAAATGAGTCCAGAAGTGTTTATAGAAATTACTTGTTAATCTTCAGAGCCTGGAGATTTATCGATCACTAAGCAATTCAAGGCTTTTTCTACTTCTTCCATTAGAATCTCCACATCACATGTATTTTTAAACACTCGTCTACAGTGGGAATATGCTCTTTGATGGATTCAAAGAGAGCCTCTGCATCTGTATGAGAATGAGAAGAGGATAAAGTTTGCTATAAAACTTGAAAATTGCCTTGGAAATTTTAATAGTATCCGAACATTCCTGGTCGTCAATTATTAGTTTTTTAATTGTATTTCGTTCCTGTCTCCTTTTTTCTAGTCTACAGAAATATGGTGAACTTCTTTCCCCCTCTTCTATCCATTTTGCTCTTGATCGGATGTAGGCTCCCTTGGCTTTGTTGATGTAGTTATTGTCTAGTGAGGAGTGTAAGAGAATTAGTTTTTGTTTATCATTTTCATTTAGTACAGATTTATTAGATATATCATGAATTTCTTTTAGAATGTCAGTCTCTCTTTGTTTATTGGATCGGTTTAGTTCTTTACTGTAAGAGATGGAGATTTGACATATTTTATATTTTAAATATTCCCATTTATCACAGTAATTGGATATTGATGAGTCTTTGTTTATATTATCAATTGTTCTTTTAATATCCTGGCAGAAAGGGTCATCTTTAAGGAGATTTGAATTAAATTTCCAATACCCCTTATTATTTCTATGCGTATTTGTAATTAGGTATTAAGGAGGGTTTGATAAGACAATGATCTGTAAGTGGCACAGCAGAGCTTGTAGAGGTAATTTCTGTGCCATTTGTAAAGTCAGAAACAAGCCAGTAAAATAATCTAGATTTAGCTGTTCCATCTGATTTAAACCATGCAAATATTTGTGCATCTGGATGTAAGATACGCCATATGAGAGAGTAATATACATAACCATCAATCAAGTGACAGGTGACACGCCCCCTTTTGGGG
>NW_013952713.1:697282-698407 GCF_001266775.1 Austrofundulus limnaeus | reverse complement strand
ACACACACACACACACACACACACACACACACACGAAGCCCCCTCCTCCTCTCCACTGTCTCATTGACCATCATGCCATGAGACTGGCTGAACCTGGTCAGCCTGACCTCAAAGGTGAAAGTGTTTTGTTTCTCCTTACCTCTCTCTCACACACACACACAAATAATTTCCACTGTTTGTTAAGTAATACACTTTAGTTTTCTTGTTTCTTTGTTTCCTATGTGCTATTTTTATTTGCACTCGTTTTTTGTGTTTGCTACTTAGGCCTGCAATCCAGCTGAGACTTGAGCTAAATGATCCATCTGTCTGCCACAAAAGTCCCCACCTGTCCCCTCTTACCATCTTTGTACCCAATAAAACTGAAGCCACACCGCCTACATTGTACACCAGAGTTGCCATGGCAATTTTTACACACACACACACGCACGCACGCACGCACGCACGCACGCACGCACGCACGCACGCACGCACGCACGCACGCACGCACACACACACACACACACACGACCCCCGACCCCCTTCTCTTCACTGTCCCATTGTACAGCAGGCCACCATGACAGCGGTCAGCGAACCTGGTCACTTTGACCTCTGAGGTCAAAAGTGTATTGCCACTCTGACTAAAACTTTTATCCTTCAAAAGGACAGATGCTTGAACAAAAGCAGGAAAAAAGTTGTCTATTTCTCCTTGCCGATCATAAAACACAAGGCATTCAATCGTTCTTCTTCTATTCTTTCTCTGTTCTGCTGACCATTGACCAGCCTGACCTCCGGGTCATGAGAAAACACTTTCTATTACAACCGATGCTTTGTTTCACTTTATAACTTTTATCCTTCAAAAGGACTATTATTTTTCTGCAATTATGCAGCGCCATTGTTGAGAAAAAAGGTGGGAAAATTTTCTCTGTAAATGCAGAACTCAAGGGCTAGTCTCCATTTCCAACCCATTCTCACTCCCAAGTCGTCACATATTGACGCTTTAGCAAGGTTCCCTCTACGTCCGATTTTGACGYGCAGGGTAACCCCGTCACGTCAGTTACTGACGAGATGGGGCGGAAGCTGTTGTCATATGTTCAGAAAGTGTATAAAATGCGCAAAAACGACCGTTCCAAAGCCTGAAATTACCTT
>NW_013952713.1:694644-696282 GCF_001266775.1 Austrofundulus limnaeus | reverse complement strand
AGGCTAATCACTTGCCAGTGATTCCTACTTTAATGAGTGTACATATGTTGTGTCTCTCATATTTTTTATTATTACAGAACCATTTTGCAGTAATATTTTTATTCATTGTTAAATTTGAATGTTTTTAAAGGCTACATGTGAAATGGAGAGAGAGGAAGACACCTTCTTGCAGTTTTTGCGGGACCGTGGGATTCAAGAAGAAATAATAAAAAACTAAAAAAATGACAAGGTAAGCTATTGCAACCCCAGATGTTTAAATCATACTAATGAGAATGTCCTGAAATGGTTAATGGTCATACTTTAGACTTATAAACATATTTAAGTAAATAATTTTATAATGTGGAGCTCTGCAAAGACAACACAGGCACGGCTTCTTAAAGATGAGTGGTTTCCGTTAAACACCATGAGAAATTGTGTCCTACTCGACACCTACGTATCTTCACATGGTCACAACCACTGCCTGCCTAGAAGTTTCTATTTTAATTAAAAATGGCTTACTTTTGAGCTTATATGAATATTACTAAGATTGTAAGTTTTGCTGAAAAAAWTTTTTAATGGTAATTGTTCACCTTATACATTATCAACAAAGTTCCCAGTAAGTAGAAGCCATCACAAAGTAACAGTTTTAAGTTTATAATACCAGTTACTCATTTAACAATTACATAACTTATTTGTATTCATAATGTGTGTTAATGTTCTATACATTTCACATTTGCAAAACAAACCTGATACAACTATAAATGTTTACATTAAGTCTGTGGATTAATGAATGAACACCAATAAGCTTTGTTGTAATATGAATTATTCGTATGTCCTTTGAGGACATTTTTGATGGTTTAATGAAATAGATGTGTCAAGTGTCTTCTAGGAAAAGTTCACTGTGAGGGAAATTGTAAGTCTCAAGACCAGAAATGCCAAGTTAACTTGAAAAGACCTCATTAACAACATGTTTTTAATATTAATCTTCACTGCAGCTGTGAGATAGTGTATGCTCTGTACTGTTATGTTAAGCGCAATGGATAAAGTGAAGATAACTTTCTACAAACATGATGTTTTCAAGTCAGCTTAGAAGCACAGGGATTTCTAAGACTTGGACCCAATGATAACTATTCCTTTAAAAGTGTTCCTGTTGTAAAACTTTAAATATGTATAAAAGATAAGTAAGAAAGTAAGTAAAGTTTTATTTATAAAGGGCCTTTCACAGAAATATATTCACAAGGTTCTGTACAATCATTAACAGTATAAAACGGTGGAAAGAATAAAATGAAACAGAAAAACATAATTACACATAAGCAACAATAACTGAATCATCAAATCAGGAATTATTTCTAAAATTGTAACTCAAACACAAGGTCAATGCAGGTCAAAACATACAATAATACACAAAAACATAATGAATGTGGGAGAGAAAAATATGGCGTAAGTTCAATAGTAAAGAAAACACAGATTGTCAAGCATTCACAATGGAGGTAGGCCTGCAGTAATGGTGAAATGATTAGCTAAACGCTAAAGAGAAAAAGTGAGTTTTTAGGAGTGTCTTGAAAGAGACAATGGGCCTCATGCAAGAACCGTTCGTACGCACAGATTTGTTCTTAAGTTGTGCGTACGAGTGATTTAGGAGAATTTGTGGCATTCACC
>NW_013952713.1:680882-693659 GCF_001266775.1 Austrofundulus limnaeus | reverse complement strand
CAGACAGACAGACAGACAGACAGACAGACAGACAGACAGACAGACAGACAGACAGACAGACAGACAGACAGACAGACAGACAGACAGATAGATAGATAGATAGATAGATAGATAGATAGATAGATAGATAGATAGATAGATAGACAGACAGACAGACAGACAGACAGATAGATAGATAGATAGATAGATAGATAGATAGATAGATAGATAGATAGATAGATAGATAGAGTGTAACAGTTTCTTTTATTCTGTGAAAACAGAATTCAGGTTTTTTTAGTAGTGGCTTCAGCTGAGAATTGTTCAGCTGTTTCTCTCACGTGCCACTACTGACATCTACTGGCGCAAATTGGTATTGCATGTAAATTTACTCAGCATCAGAATTAGTTTTATTGCCATTGTCAATGAACAGATTTCACAGACTAGGAATTTGCTTTGGTGTACTCTGAGTGAAAGTCAGTGCCACACAACATAAATAATCAAAACACAAGTCATAAAATTTTAAAACAAATGTTGTGGGGGGTGACTTTAAATGGTTAAAAATTCCTGGGTGCCACACTAAGCAAGGACAGACAAGTAAATTAAAAATGTTTACACTTTGTTGGTACTGGCACAAAGTTATTACTCATTCTTTCATAGCATTTTTAAGAGTCATAGAAAAATCTTTAAATGTTTTGATAATAGCTAAATTCAAAAAAATAATAAAAAGTTTGTTCCCAAGTTATCCTAAATATAAAACATAATGTTTGTGTCTTTCACAAATTGATTCTTCAGTAATTCCACTGATATCTGAACAGGATCTGTCAAAGTACATCCCACTTWATGGAGACAGATTGGCAGCTGTTGCCTTCTGTCACAACACTCATCATTCAGTTCCAGAAACATCCAGGAGAGGTCATCAGCTTGAAAGAATTAGGGCAAAGGTTTGTGTTCTTGACAGCAAAGCTGTCAAAAGAGCAGTGGYTTTAGAGAAATTAAAAGGAAACAAATACGCCAGAAGACAGGAAAGGAGGCTAGAAATTGGATGGATGAACTTCAWTGAACAAGAAAATAACTTCAAACAGGTACRAACAGCAAAGGCAGGAGGAATGAGACATGTCAGTGTTGACAGATACACTATAGTTAGAGAGGTCCAAGAAATGGCAGAATCGCTTTTTTTCCCAAATGGGGACTTCAAATCGCTGAAACTAGAATATCATGTTTGCTACATTTRTGACTTTTCACAAAACAAGATTGACCAAGACTGCACAGTGGAGGACCTGTACGAGAAAAACAAAGTGAAAATACTGAGATTGTACCTCTACACCAAGAACATCAAGAAACATGCTTGTGACAAGGACAACTTGACTGACACTCCCCCAGCAACAACCTCAGAGGTCAAAGGAAATGTTGCGCCAGATATTGGCGAAGTTCAGCCATCAGAGCCAGAGGTCAWACTGTAACTATTGACCTATCTTTACTAGATGAACCTGATGCCATATTGTTTGATGAAGAAATAACAAATATGGAGATGCTTCATGACCATATCAGAGATGAGGAAGAGGAACGAAGAAGTTTCCTGCACACTGAAGAAATAGGACTGGACCATGGAACCCCAGAAAAGACAACAGAGTCTGACAGTGTAAGACAAGAAGAAAATGGTGCATATGTAACAGATGTTACTCTTCATACACAAGCTGGAGAGATGCTCTTTAGCCATTCCAGTAGGGGTTACTGCCTTTTTGACCTCTTGACAGCCTTTATTGACCCAGATATCATGAACAAAGATGTGCACATCAAAAGAAAACTTCCCAATGGTGAACTGGAAGAGGGGGAAGGCTCTGGTGTTTTATGTGATTGCCTCTCAGAATTCTGGGGCGAGCTCTACAGCAAATGAACTTTAGGCACTGAAGTGAAGATACCTTACCTTAGGCATGAATACCAGGTTCAGGAATGGCAGGCAGTTGCAAGAATTCTTGTGATGGGTTGGATAACTGTTGGGTATTCCCCACTGCTTTTTCCTCTTCCATTTTTGGAAGAAGCTCTCTATAGTACAACTTACAGCAGTGTGACAGATAGCTTCTTACAGTATGTTGCAAAAGAAGAGAGGAAAATTCTTAAGCTTGCACTGGAATCATTTCAGTTTGTTGACAATGATGACCTGATGGATGTGCTGGATGCACATGACTGCCACTACCTTGCCTCTGAAGACACAATGGCTGGATTTATTTCACAGTTGGGACACAAAACCCTAATCCAGACTGTTTGTTACTGAATGCTGGAAGCCCATCTTGAAAACCTTGGCAGATACKTTGCATCCACAGAGGCTTGTTGAGTTAGCGGAAGAACGTGTACCAACAACAAAACATGTTAAGGATCTTCTGAAATTCCCAGAACAGATGACTGCACTTCAAAACACCGTGGCAAGACATCTGAAGAGGTACATAGGGGAATCTGACAAAACTACTTTGAAAWCATTCCTTCGCTTCTGCACAGGGGCAGACATGCTGTTTGGACACCCCATCACCATTCAGTTCATAGAGACATCTGCATTCCAGTGTCGTCCTCAAGCACATACTTGTGGGTGCTATTTGGTGTTACCAATCAACTACCAGAGTTACCCAGATCTTCGTAATGACTTTGATCTTGTGCTAAGAAGCTCCATTTGGGTTATGGATATAGTCTACGTAAAATCTTGAAGCAAACTAAGGCAGATTTTTTTTGTTCTTACATAAGTTTTTATAAAGACTGTTATCCAGCGTTGAAAAGTTGTATTACATGAAGTGAATCATGATCTGCCATTTGAAGTGAAGCACAGAACAGCCAACTACAGCTAGCTAATGTCTTAAACTTTGTATATGTAAAATGCTGACTTTCATATTTGCTAGTTAATGTTTCTAAATTTCTGTTTAAAGCACAAAGTTCACTTTAAGGCCTAAATCTGATTTGGAAGACAGTTCAGGTCAGTTCTGACTAGAAATGYATGTTTATRTTGGTATTAGTACTTCCAAAGGTTCACTTTTTACTTGTTTATTCTTACTGGCTAAGAAGCAGTACAAACAAACTTAAGATACATTTGTTTGAGCACAAACATTAATTGGGATTTCAGCTGTTGTGCAGTATTCATTTGTGTTACATCAAGTGAATTGTGCGCTGCACTGTTGGAGGGAAACACATCAACTTTGCATTATGAAAATCAATTTTGAAATGTACTCTTTTTTTAAAGTCAGTTCTGACTTAATGACATGCATTTTTTAAACCAATATTACAATGATCAACTTTAGTTCATGTTTTATAAATGCTGAAGAAAATCTGTCTTTGTTCAGATATCTGTTGAAATAAAAAACACCAAAAAATGCTGTTTTTTACCATTCATTGCAGACTAACACTATATCTGGTGGAATATTTTAAATACAGTTTTACTAACAGCGTTAGAAGCAGCCCAAATTCCAGTGAACAAACCTAGATGCAATCAAGAGTAGAAACAAAGAAAATATATTTTACTGTCATAAAATGTCTGTGACATAGACAATTACATTTATACTCAGAACCACAGGTAAATAAATTTTCTTTAAAATGTAAATCTTAAAAACTATCTTCCTAAACACAACTAAAATGCACAAATTAAATTAAAAAGGAAAACTTCACCTCATGTTTTACCATTTAACTTACATTTTTTTCAGCTTAGTTCCAACAAATTATATATTTTAGCACATAATTTGACAGTTTTCTAAATATGTATTTTTATATACATTTTTATATTTTTTGTTTTTACCTTTAGATGTGTTTGTGNATATAATCCCATATTATCCCATACTGGAAGAGCAGAATCTAGACATGCATACTTTTTGTTCTTTTGAACATACAAACTAAACTTCCTGTTGAAATGATAACTTTTGTCTTATACAATGTCTGCACGCTGCATCTTTGTCAAGTTGCAAAGTTTCCCACATCTACAACTGCTACTGGTTCCTAATGTTATAGTTCCACCTCCTGCATGAGTCAGAGAGATGTAAAGACATGGTTAATTAGCTGCTCAGCAGCCTGATTGTAAAAGCCTCATAAGGAATCCGCTACAGTTGGACTCTACTCACCAGGAACATGCCAGCTGCATCTGTGAGCGCAGAATTACTCAGAGTGCAGACGTTAATCAATTTACTGAGCATCTTGACTTGAGTAAAACTGGGCCAGTAAGTCAATCAATTTCTTCAACCACTCATAGACACTCAAGTGTTATACAGGGAGTAGTTGAGTTACTCTTATAAAATCTTACAATTGGCAATGAGAAAGTAACAACAGTTTGTGTGTGTACCAGCATTCTTAAGGGACTATTAATACATTTTTTTAGAAAATCTAACTGGCTGAAGGTGGTTTAAAGGATAATGCAGTTTTTTGTGCCTTTTCCTTGATCATAAAAGGGGGCAATTTCTTTCTGCTGGCCTGCTAAAAGCATGAATAAAATATAGTTTTGGCTGAAGACAGTGCCAATGTTTTAAGAGAAAGGGGGGAAAAGGTGAGGAAATAAAGGATGAGAGGCACATATTTAAATGAACTACTGAGAATTATTCAGTTTGTCTGGCAAAGCAAAGGAAGCATTACTCTACTTTGATTGATCTCCCAGTGTTTTGATGTAAAGCCACGAAAAGAGCTATGTTTAATGGGAATAAAGTTTCCATTCTATTGTCTCTAAGCATCTGAAGAGCCACTGTTGTTTGAATACAATTTCAATCAACTCTACCTCGCATTGCTAGAGCGATGAACAAGCCGCAACCCAGTACTTAGTATGTTTTTGTTAAGCTGTGACCAGGAAAAGAACAAGCTTACTATCTAATGTAAAATAAAGTGTGCAGTATTATAATTACACAACCATGTTCAGAGTGACTTTGACTTTTGAATGGCTGATGTGGTGTGAATGGCTTAAATATTTAAACAATCAAAACAGTAATACATTTTATCATGAGATAATTCCATTGAGAGTTAGGATTCTTGCTCTTGTTTAGTTTGATTTGTTTTTTGGTTTCTGAGGATGAGGAAGGAGGATTCAGGGGTTCAGATGTATAACAAAACAAGGTGGTGGAGGGTGGGTTAGCCAAGTGAGCGACAGGGTGAGTGTTGAATTAAACAGTATATTTCTTTCCATCATGGAAAGATTGCAAAGTTCTAGTCCTGTAAAGCTATTAATTTTCACTTTCTATAAAGAAGATGATACATTTTGTTCATAACAGTGCTACACTGCTACCAGTTTTCTCACACCCATACGTACGTATTTGCTACATTTCTGTTTAAAGCACAAAGTTCACTTTAAGGCCTAAAACTGATTTGGAAGACAGTTCAGGTCAGTTCTGACTAGAAACGTATGATTATATTGGTATTAGTACTTCCAAAGGTTGACCTTTTACTTGTTTATTCTTACTGGCTAATAAGCAGTACAAACAAACTTAAGATACATTTGTTTGAGCACAAACATTTATTAGGATTTCAGCTGTTGTGCAGTATTCATTTGTGTTACATCAAGTGAATTGTGCTCTGCATTTTTGGAGGGAACCACATCAACTTTGCATTATGAAAATCAATTTGGAAATGTACTCTTTTTTAAGTCAGTTCTGACTTAATGACATGCACTTTTTTTAACCAATATTACAATGATCAACTTTAGTTCATGTTTTATAAATGCTGAAGAAAATCTGTCTTTGTTCAGATATCTGTTGAAATAAAAAACACCAAAGAATGCTCTTTTTTTACCATTCATTGCAGACTAACACTATATCTGGTGGTATATTTTAAATACAGTTTTACTAACAGCGTTAGAAGCAGCCCAAATTCCAGTGAACAAACCTAGATGCAATCAAGAGTAGAAACAAAGAAAATATATTTTACTGTCATAAAATGTCTGTGACATAGACAATTACATTTATACTCAGAACCACAGGTAAATAAATTTTCTTTAAAATGTAAATCTTAAAAACTATCTTCCTAAACACAACTAAAATGCACAAATTAAATTAAAAAGGAAAACTTCACCTCATGTTTTACCATTTAACTTACATTTTTTTCAGCTTAGTTCCAACAAATTATATATTTTAGCACATAATTTGACAGTTTTCTAAATATGTATTTTTATATACATTTTTATATTTTTTGTTTTTACCTTTAGATGTGTTTGTGTCTATAATGATTATATTGTATATATTTTTTTCTCACAAGTCTTTCTTCTTGTGTGCTTCTTTTACATTCCTGTCTCCTGTTTTTATTTTACCTTTTGCATTTCTGCCTCAATATGTAAATAAGGTGGTGCTTTTCTTGGGTCAGCTTCTCTCCTATTGGTCAACAAACATGAAGCAGCAGAATCCATGTGCAGATCTACTGTTCATGCCTGTGCTGCCTCAGTTTAGCTTAAAGTTTACTTTAAAACAAAGGCACGGGTAAGTGTTTTCTTTCTTGCATTTGTTTGTACCTAAACTTCCTGTCTATTAAAGAATAGTAGAAGAACTGACCCAAGAAGGACCACCCACCTTATTTACATTATGAGGCAGAAATGCACAAGGTAATGTAAAACAACACATGGAAATAAAAAAAATGTTGGGGAAAACAATAAAAAAAAACATTAAAGAGACACAAAAGCATCTACAAGTAAATGAAAAAACAAAATATATATATTTTTAAAAGACTCAAATGTAAATTTTGTGCTAAAATATATAATTAGTTGGAACTTAGCTGAACAAATAAGGTCAAGTAAATGAAAAAACAAAATATATATATTTTTAAAAGACTCAAATGTAAATTTTGTGCTAAAATATATAATTAGTTGGAACTTAGCTGAAAAAATAAGGTCAATTAAATTATAAAACATCAAGTAAAGTTCTCTTTTTTAATTTAATTRGTGCATTTTAAGTACTTATTTATTGGGCCATTTTTATATTTCTGTTTTTAGTTTCAGTCCTCCGTATTTTTAAATGATAAGCCTTAATATACAGTTACATATGTGTCTGAGATTTTCTGATTCTGTCTACACAAGCCAAGATTGTACTATTGATTACTAACATATTGCCTTCAGAGTAGAAAAGCAAAAAAAGAGCAAAGTCTTGAATCAAGTAAAGTAAAACAGGTTAAAAACATGAAAGTGTCTGTATACTGTATACACGCAATTTCAAGACTTCAACAAGGTGAACGAAAGACTTGCTGGTAGCTAACTGTAGATCCTTTCACAGCCAACATATCCTGCTTTGTGTCATTGTTCTGCAAAGCAGTACAAAACATTGAAGTCTGACTAATATTTTTGTAGAAAGTACTTGCCATTCAAATTATTATTAAGAGCATTATTTGAAACTTGACCAGAGAGTATTTGTATTAGTTTCCATTGTCACTTGTGCAGTTTGCTAGGCTGCTCAGTTAAAGATGAGGGAGCGAAGAGGCTCTCGAATTGTCAAGTAAAASTCTTGAGCTTGCAATGTGTTAGTGGGAAAAGTAAGGTCCAACTCTGACATGATCATATTRCACAGGTCAAATATATCTTCGTCACATGAGACAACTGAGAGRAATTTGCATGCCTCTTTGCAGACATCAAGATCATTATGTGGAACAAGGAAGTCCTCAGAACCCCAGAGCTGTGGCACATTGTACATCACATCAGGAATCCCACTGGGTTAATTGTAGTTCTTTGTTGGTCAAATGCGGTGGTTGTTCCACAATGCCTTGATCTCATCAAGTTCTTCCTAGAAATGAAAAAATGTATCTAYAGTTAGAGGTTTAAAGAGATTTAAGACTAACCAGTGCRAGATGAACAAAAAAYGGAGAAATAGAAATGGCTTGTTGAAAAGTGAATATTCAAGGCTACTCCAGTTAATGTTTTACAATTCATGAACCACTTTCCAATTTTGCCAATGTGCTGGTCAGGATGGGAGACTGTGACAAAGTGAAGCTTCAACACAATCTGCTGGCTTCTTTAGTTTATATCTTTTATTATTTGGCTTTTATAATGTGTGAATGTTTTTGTACAGYGCCCTGAGATGTTTTTTGGTTCTCATTTTGCACTATGTAAACTGAATTCTAAATTATAAACTGAATTTCACAGTAACATAATTGAACATAATTTCATCTTGTATTCTTTAATGCCTTCGCAAAAACACTAACTTAATTTAAATATGGGATCTGAACCTAGGCTTGCTACTATAATTTCCTATAGTCACTAGAGTTGTATTAATATGAAATTAATAAAATAGGCAAAAGCCATTTTGATGTTTTAGCATAATTCCATACAATAAACTGTAATTTTATTTTTCTTAGCTGAACACAAGAGCCTATACATCTTGTTTACAAAAATAAAATTATTGGCAGAGAAACCTTGTCGATCACTGTGGTTTCAGAACCATGGACAACGCTACTGTTTACGTAAGGTGTTTGCGTGCTGACATGCCTCGCTTCTGTCAGTGTGCCCCAGGGCAGCTGTGGCTACAGTGTAGTTTGCCATCATCAGTGTGTGAATGTGAGTGTGAATGGGTGAATGTCTGTTAGTGTAAAGTGCTTTGGGGTCCGGAGGGACTTGAAAAGCGCTCTATAAGTTCAGTACCATTTACCAAGTAGCCTATGTTAAGATCAATATTTGTGAGCCATCATATCGAAATGAAGATTAAGTCAAATTTGGTCAAAATGACCTCATTATATTTTCAGATTCTTGGATTTAAAAGCTACATTTTGATATCATAATTAAATCCATATATGACTTATTTGTCTTGTTGGTTACAATAATACATAAAATTAGGTCTGAATCCTAATTTTATGTCATTTTGATGAGGATTTTTTGATGTCCTTATAAAGAGGAAACCTCAAATTATATTTGAATATTGAGATTTTCCAGCTAAAAATAAACAAAACTTTGCTAGCTCACAGGGAAAATCTCAAAATTTTAAGGTGTTTTTCCTCAAAATCAGTTTTTTTATTGCTACTGCTCAAAATAGTGCTTCAAAATGTTGTTTCATGATTATATTTCAAACAGTTCATTCAAATGATACATTAATAAGGCTTTTGTTCATTATATTTTGACAAAATGCAATTTTTGTTAACATTTTAGTCAAAACACTATATTTGTGTATTTCTCCATTCACCACTTTTGGACTTAATCCTCGTTTCGATGTGATGGGTCACATTTTTACTTTTATAGACTACACCATCTAAAGGAATGGTGGAGCAATGCAAGAGCAGTCCACTTAAGATGCAGACAGAACCTCACCTGAATAATGTGGCGAAAGCACAGCTGCACAAGTGATTTGTCCACGTAGTCCCCAACACACAGGCCCTCATCTTTCATCTCGCCCAGAAGATGTATCCAGTACTCCATATATTCTTTGCGCAGCACACCCTACCAACTCTCAATCCTTTGATTTGTAGTACTTGCTCCTGCGATGCAGCTTTGGTCACCTGCTCTACTGTCCGCATCACTGCAGCGGAGGTAGGTCTGGATGTCTCGGACAACAACATTTTCTGTTCCTGCATCTGTCCAGACGATTCGGGGGCAGCCACCAAACTCTTCCATGGCCTGTAGAAAGTAGCCCCCTATCATGCGTGGGTCGCTGCTTGTGTATGCAGCTTTCAACCAAATTATTTTTCGCGAAAATCCATCAATACTGATCCAGATTCCATAGGGCTTTAACTTATCGTAATAATCTACATGCCAGATGTAGTTTGGTCCTTGAGCAAAATTTTGCCTTCGGTTTAGTCTCCTGGAACGACGGATGGCTGAGGCGTCAGGGTCCAGAGCTGCGAGAATCAAACAAACATCCTCTTTTTTCGCATGAATGCCATTCTTTCAGCACGAAATCTATTACTTCCCCGACATCAGCGTAATCTTTACGTCCGAGCCCACGCATTTTGAGCAGCCAAATTAAGTGTCTCTTGCTAAGAATAACCCCGTGCTTCACCGCAAGTGACTGAAGTATGTCATTGTAACTCATCCCTAGATTGAAATAAAATGAAATTAATTCAAACTTGTCCATGTTAACAATCGACAGTCTTGAAATGAATGCAGCGTGGCTATGTGTTATGATGTGGGGACACGTTAATCATCTCGTGGCCACGCTTTAATTATCACGTGCGCACGCGTTAATTATCTCGTGGCCACGCGTTGGTCATCGAGTGGGCACGCATTATTATCTTGTGGCCACGTGAAAATATTTTTTTATTCCATGTCACTGAACGGGCTCTGTACAAAGTTTCATTTTTAAAAAAAGTCCAGAGAGTTTTAGACAGTGGTTCCAAATATTTGTTTCCTTCACAAACTAATTTCATACAAGAGAAACGATCCATAAAGCTGGAGGTGGACGGTTGGTAGAATCATTAGTCAATCTGTTCACGCAAAATTTTTTGGCTAGCCCGTTTAGGGCTGTGTTTTCAGTCTCCCTCTGTCCCTTGATGTCACTGCATTTACAGTCATTTTTTCTCTGTCAGTGATACTCGAGCCACCTAAACTGCCCCCTCTCAACGTGGAGGAGAAGCAGCTCCACTCTGAATCCCTCCTGGATGACTGAGCTTCTTACCCTCTCTATAAGGGAGAGCCCAGACACCCTGCGGAGGAAACTCATTTCGGCCGCTTGTATCTGTGATCTTGTCCTTTTGGTCACTACCCAAAGCTCATGACCATAGATGAGGGTTGGAACGTAGAAAGACCGGGAAATTGAGAGCTTCACCTTCTGGCTCAGCTCTCGCTTTACCATGACAGACCAGTACAGAGCCTGCATCCCTGCAGATGCAGCACCAATCCACCTATCAATTTCCCGCTGAACAAGACCCCGAGATACTTAAACTCCTCCACTTGGGGCAGGAACTCCTCCCCGACCCGGAGAAGGCAACCTACCGTTTTCCGGCTTAAGACCATGGTCTTGGATTTGGAGTATATGTTTATTACAAAATCTTAAATTTGTTTTAGTAAACACATGTCTAATTTTAATTGAGATGAATAGTGTGGTCGATAGGGAAATCACATTTTAAATTACTTTTTTCTAAATTTCTGTGAATGGATGCTTAAAGCTGAATGAAGTGTGTTACTGCTGCATTATCTCTTTCAGATTTATTCAGAGACTGACTTTAATGAGTTTCATGCTCTTTTGGTCTGAAAGTGGAAGCCTTAATACTGATGCCTATTCTTATAAATGGCAACAAGTGTCATTTTATTTTTGTGCAATAAGAAAGCTGTGGCCATATCCAAAGAGAAATCTCAGAAAGAGAGAGAGGGAGAGAGCGAGCAAGTGAGAGAGAGAGAGAGAGAGAGAGAGAGAGAGAGAGAGAGAGAGAGAGAGATTCAAACTTATTATACCATAAGGTTTAAAATGACCTTAGAAAGCACACATGCTGTATGAAATAAAATGGGCTTGTGAAAACATACTGAAAGTTGTGATGTAGGAACGCAGCAACCTAAGCCAGACCACTGACTAAATTTAGAATATAAATTTTACTAACTTTTTTGTACTTGCTGTTATAAACCTTTAATTAAATGTGCATTTACAATGTTGTGAATGGTCCTAATTGATGTGCTCTGTTCACAGACAACCAACAGGCAGTCTTCAATTAGATCCCCTATCTTACATTATTAAGAGGAGAATAATTTGTTAAAGTACTAAAAAAATCAATAGTGCAATCAGACATTGTTGCAGTGTAAGAATTTCTTTTTAGGGCTGTGGTAAGACAGTTTAATTCTTACTGAGCAGCATCTTGTTTAAATCTGCTAAGCCACATGAAAATATAAACAAAGCTGTGGCAACCCGGAGTTGCACTCATTTTGTTTTCTTTTTTTTTTTTGCACCTGAGTTTCTCATTTTCTCATTTCGCAATTTTTTTTGCCAATATTGCCCAACCCTAATATGTATTAGCTCTGCACTAGTGAGACAAACTTTTAAGCTAAACTGAGGACCTCCATCCATATTTTTAGTTGCAGGCTGAGTCATTTTTGTGTTCCCCTCTCTGTCATGTGGATGGAGGACCTCAGTGACGAGAGGAGAATGTGCAACGCTGAGCTAATATGGGCTGTGTCCACAACGGCAGGCCGGGTCCTCCGAAGGTCGAATTCGTCGGCCGCAAACGTCACAGCGCCGCGACGAAAGCTGTCCATAACCGAAGACTCCTCCGATGCGGCCGACAAATACGTCCTTCCTTTTCTCCGATTTGAAGGACTGGTCTGATGGATCCTTCCCGGCCCAGMATATCCCATAATGCATTGCGGCCCAACTGGAGATTTTCTTAAGCTAGTAATGGCGGACGAAGCAAGAGAAAAGAATATGTTTTAGATAAAAATATGGCGACATAAAAATTAAAAATTCTTAGCGGTTGTAATTCTAATACTTTTATCATATGTATAAAAATGTTTTTAAATATTATTTTATCATAAAAAAACACGAAATAAACATGCACCTACAGCGGGTCAATTAGTTCTTCAAATGTTACCTTTAAGTTAATTTTATAGTTTTGTGATATTAATAATGCTAATATATTGATATTTTTCTAATTTTGATCTATTTTTGCTTCTGTTTAGCGTAGACATGTTTGCTAGGTGACATGACGTACGCCGGGGTGGAGGGGAGGGTAGACCGTCCGAATTCACAGACTCTTTTTTTTTTCAGGTCTTCCCGGCCTACCAAGGACCCGGCCCACCACGACCGGGTAGTCTGGGTCCTCCGGAGGACCCGGCCTGTCGTTTTGGACACAGCGATGGTGATAGTGTCGGGGCTAATGCTAAAGCTAACAAGCTAAGCTGAGGTTCTTCTTCCATGAAGCAGCTCTGTTGTCCTCCATCCATATTTTCAGTTCCAGGCTGAG
>NW_013952713.1:677200-678497 GCF_001266775.1 Austrofundulus limnaeus | reverse complement strand
TTAGAAAGCAAGCCTGCCCCTTGTCAGTGCAAGTTAATATCAGCTGGTTCAGTCCCAAATGATGGCCAGGTATCACACAAGAACCATCTGATGATCTCCCTAAAACAGAAAAGAAAATTGCACATGTTTACTGCAGAAACATACTTCAAGCCTTTTATTATATCATACTACCAGGTATTTATCCAGGCCCTCTTCTCTTAGTTCTTCCCAGTACTGAACTTGGTAAAACGTTTTTCTTTTCTTTTATGAGATTTTTTTTGTCATGGAATATACTCATTTTATCTAGTTTGATTTTCTTCAATAAATGTTTTTAGGTTTTAATCTATTTTTGATTTTATTGTATTTGAATGTAATTTTGACTTTAATTGATGTCTGTTTTTGTAGTGAAACTTTTATATGATTTTTATGACCCTGCTGTGCAAAGCAGGGGTAATATTGTTTTCATACTATTTATTTATTTATTTATTTATTTATTTATTTATTTATTTTAGAATTTTGGTCAAATGTTGCACAGAAACTGGTGCACCTAGCAGCATGAAATTTAGTAGGAATACAGATGTAGCCGGCCTACACTGTGATGGTTAACAGTTTTGTAATAGACCCCAAATTTTAAGTGGGGGCGCTATTTGAAAAGCTGGTATCTGGAGATACAAAAATTAACACTAGACTGAAAAACATCAAAAACTATTCAACATAGAAACAGGTTTAGATTCATATTTATTTTTTGTTGTTGTTCAGCTCTAATATCATCTAATATCATTTCATGACATCATTATGTATTTATGTAGAACTGCCACCTAGCAGTAGGCAAAAGAATCAAACCAGAGATTGAGCAGTACTGGGAATTTTGGTATTGATCCAATACCAAGTAAATGCAAGGCCAGTATCGCCAATATTGATACCAGTACTTTTTCTTATTTAAGCTTCATAGATCYAAAGGATCCAAAAGACCTAGGATGGAATTTGACAAAGGTGACAAAGTGTTGGGTTCCAGGAGGTGGGGATTAGTTGGCTTCCTTTTCAGTTCATCTACAGTCCACCAGAGGGAGCCATGGGATCTCTCGGCTGAGAAGGGAGTGCCTGCTGGTTCTCAACTACCCACACCTGAGGGGAATCATCATCATCATCTGCCAGAGGAGTATATAAGCAGCAGACAGCCAACACTCCCCTGCCAGAGTGTTTGCCAGTTTTTGGAATCCTTCGAGGTCCTTGGAGTTGGACCCTTCCAGTTCATCAGTTCTGAAGACTGTTTTTGAACCACCTCATCTGTCTGCTCAGTTGCTTCCCTGTGTAGACA
>NW_013952713.1:671616-673182 GCF_001266775.1 Austrofundulus limnaeus | reverse complement strand
GACCTGACCACCCTCCAACGCCGGATTAATCTCCAACCAACCAACATCGGCTCTCTCCCGCCTGGAACCACATACCAGCCCCAATCTTCCTCCACCAATTGTTCAAGTAAGAACACAGCTCTCAGTCATTAGAATCCTCTTTCCCCAACCCCCTGTGGAACCATCTAACCTCTCTCTTCCCTTGTATGCAGACGTACCCGGACTCCAACCAGCCGAACCCCCCTCCTAGCCGTGTACCTTAGTTTTGATTTTGCAATAAACCTATTTCTTTACTCATCTGGTTCTCTGTGTGTTTCTGCATGTGGGCAAAAAGCATTAAACCCACCATGACACAAAGGTTGCACTTTGTCACTGATTCTGTTCATAACTTTTATGGACAGAATTTCTAGGCGCAGCCAAGGTGTTGAGGGGATCCTTTTTGGTGACCTTAGGATCACATCTCTGCTTTTTGCGAATGATGTGATCCTACTGGCTTCAACAGATCGTGATCTCCAGCTCTCACCCGAGCAGTTCGCAGCCGAGTGTGAAGCGGCCGGAATGAGGATCAGTGCCTTCAAATCTGAGACCATGGCCTTGAGCTGGAAACCGGTGGTGTGCTGCCTCCAGGTCAGGGAGGAGGTCCTGCCCCAAGTGGAGGAGTTTAAGTATCTCAGGGTCTTGTTTACAAATGAGGGAAGAATGGAGTGGGAGATCGACAGGCTGATTTGTGCTGCATCTGCAGTGATGCGGGCGCTGTACTGGTCTGTCATGGCAAAGCAGGAGCTGAGCCAGAAGGCAAAGCTCTCAGTTTACCGATCGGTCTACGTTCCTACTCTCATCTATGGTCACAAACTTTGGGTGGTGACCGAAAGAACGAGATCGTGGATACAGGAGTTCGAAATGAGTTTCCTTCGCAGGGTGTCTGGGCTCTCCCTCATAGATACGGTAAGAAGCTCGGTCATCTGGGAGGGACTCAGAGTAGAGCCGCTGCTCCTCCACGTCAAGAGGAGCCAATTGAGGTGGCTCGGGCATCTGGTTAGGATGCCTCCTTGTTTTGTAGCTGTTTGTGTTTGGAGACGAACTTCTATCAGTCTTTCTGACTTCTATCGCAGTTTCTGTCCAGCGGGTGCTGCTGAGCCCCTTCACCGTCACAAAGCACTCACAGGTGGACACACTTCACACTAGCCTCGCGCCAGTCCCAGCTAGGTTGCTGCACATAATGGCAGATAGTTTGAATGTTGTGGAGCGGATTTTGGCAAAGCCATTTGACAGTCTTCCTTACGAAGAAAAACTTAAACAGCAGGGCTGATGAACTCCTCAGATTAATTTGGTGCAAAAGGTGAGGAAAAGTAAGATTAAAAATACTTTTTATTGATCCCACAGTGGGGAAATAACAGGTCTTTTCATCTGTCCTGGTATGACAAAGTGAGCTGGCTGCTGTAAAACACTATAGAATAATCTGGAAAATGATTTTAAAAGCATTGGATCAATTGATTCCTTTTAAAAAAAAGATAAAAGCAAAATTGTTAAAGAAATATGAACCTGTTTAATTTGTATGAGTCACTGTTTGAGGAGTTTTGTTTTATT
>NW_013952713.1:668292-671471 GCF_001266775.1 Austrofundulus limnaeus | reverse complement strand
ATATTATAAACTAAAAAACTTTATGTGACAGAGTCACAGATCATTTTCTTGAAAAGAAATGGAGGGTAGAATTTATAAAACCGAAACATTTTATTAAGTAGGCCGAAATTGAGCTTCCTCTTCTTGAAAGACCAGCATCCGCCACTGAGTCATGGTTATGTATGAGCCCTTAATTTTCCAATATTGTAATACCCTGTGACATTTTAAAGTTAATAGCAGGAAGAAAAACTGTGTTTTAATATATTGAAGATCCATTTTACAGTGGAATTTATTAAATGGGACTGACAAGATGAAGAAAAGGCGGAAGCTTTCAGGGATGGAGGTTAAGCCATGAACCAGTAATAAACCCCACAACCACCTAAATAAACACCATAAATTATCGTACTCACTCATCCTCCATGAAGTGTCTCTGTTCCATCTGAGTTTTGTTCTTTGTCATTTTGCATGTCATTTCCCTGATGTGCCTTCAAAGAGAAAGCAACAATAATGGTTTTGTCGGTGTATCTCTGTGTGTTTGTTTGTCTGTCAGCAAAATATTTCATGGGCTACTGGACGGATTTTAATAGAAATCATGTAAATAATATCTAAAGTAATATCTAGACATGCATCTAAAACAGAATACCTTTTGGAGTCAACCCAATTCAAGATGGCTACCACAGCTCAGCAACCTTACAAACACAAAAAGTCAATCATTTTTACAGATGTTGATCTAAAATTTGCTGTGGTAGTAGCTGAGAGTCTACAATACTTCTTTTAAACCTTTGCTTTTAATTAATGGAGTCAACCTTATTTAATTTTAGCAAAATTAACACAAAATGCACAAAAGCAATTGCCGTATGTACATCTACATCTTTTGGAATCACTGAAAGAAGAAAACACAAAAATGAATACAATTCAGCAGCTAAATTTGGCACGATGGTATCTGAAAGTCAGTCCTATTTGCTGAGCTATAACCCATTTTGCAATATCTCCACGTGGAATTAAATACTGTTTACAAAGTTTGATCAAACAAACTAAAACTCCAAAAAAGTGGCGGGTGAAATGCATTTCTTGAAGTGTTGCTGGACTTTTATTATAAAAAAATAGCAGGGGCAAAAGTCACTTTTCTGTCCTGTTTTGGTAATTCTTGTTTTTTTTACTTTGTTTCTTACTGTAAGACAAAAAAAAAACAGCTTTTTCTTCACTCACTCTCACTCTATCCATCCATGTTTGTTTCATTTACTTCATTCAGCTTTGTTTTTGTGATTTTCTTCAACTCACTCATTTTCTATTTTTGATGTTTTTTATTAGAAGAGAGGAAATGAGTCAAAGGTGAATTTTTTTATTTCTACAGCATATGTTAGTGCCCTATAAATCTATCTGTATGCCCCACTCTACACACAGAAACACACACATTTCAGTAGTAACCTCTTTTGCAGTGTGAGAGGAAATGAGAAGAACGGAAGAACAAGGAGAGAAGAACAGATGTGAGTGGAGACTTACTCCTCTGCATTGGCCATAGAAGAGTTTGCCTTACAGAGGACTTATTGTCACTGTAAACACCACAGGCCCCAACCAAAACAGGGACATAGATTTCACAAGATGAACAAAATGTAACATAACACAAACCATTGAATTAACTCCTTGAAGCAGTTTGGAAGCTGGTAGTTTCAAAGAAACGATAGAAGTTGTGTATCCTCTAATGCTGCAGTTTATCTGTTAGAAAGATATTTGCAAGACATACAGCTGTTTCCACTGAAAACAAACTTCTTTACAAATGAAAACGCAATCACATTTTCACAAGCTTTTTTTCATATGAAGTTCAAAATATGCCAGTGTGTTTGAAATGCTAAAAATGACATCCAGTAGCTGATTTTGCACTGACTGATGCTCGATTTATGGCCTCCTGCACAGAATAAAACATATACCCTTTAGAAAAACTAGTCTGCAGAAAAAAACAGAAAAGTCTTGTTCAAAGGAAGTTGTGTGAAGAACAAGCTGAAATGTCTTTATTCCTTTCTTTACAACTGTGTTTTTGAGGCAAATATTTTGCTTTCATTGCTACATTTGCAGACTCTCAGGGTTTTCCCCAAATCATCCTGCTGGTTAAATACACAGCTTTGTGTTGGTTTAGTTGATTCACTCCTATGAGTGGTGCAAGAAATACAGCCATGAATTCTGAAAATTATGCAAAGCTAAATTAGTTTTGGGAAGGCAAGTAAAATATGGTTATCAAAGTCCAACACTATCAATCTCCTCCTTTAATATATTATAAAACATTCAGTATTTTGACCTTACAGATCACACATACACAGGATTTAGTCAGCATAATTTAAGGGTCCAATACATTTGTGCACAAAACTATTTCTGATTCTAATCCTTAAAGGTGAAACCCAAGACTATAAAAAGCTTCTTTCCGGTTTATCCCTCCTGACCACCAGAGGGCAGTGCTGAAAGAACAGAATGTTAAATGGTAAATGGACTGTACTTATATAGTGCCTTTCTATCCATCCAGGACACTCAAAGCGCTTCACACTACAGACATTCACCCATGCACACTCACATTCACACACTGATGATGGCAAACTACAATTGTAGCCACAGCTGCCCTGGGGCACACTGACAGAAAGCGAGGCCGCCAAACACAGGCACCACTGGACCTTCTGACCACCATCACTAGGCAAGACGGGTAAGGTGTCTTGCCCAAGGACACAACGACTGAGTCGACTGGACGGGGATCAAACCGGCCATCTTCCAGTTCCAGGACGACTCCCCTAACCACTCCACCACAGCCGCCCCATGAATGTTCCCTTCATGTATGTGTGGTTCAAGTAAATGTCAACAAATTCATGACTGTGACTTGTCCATGCCCTCATTTACCTTTTCACACACACAGGTTTGCACAGAGATCTAATTGAGGACATTCCATTGACTTCAATTGCATTTCTACAGCCTAACCCTGACCACAAACCCTAAGGCTAACCTCACAGGTACCTACCTGACCCTAAAACTAGCCTAAATTCACACCTTGGTCCTAAATCGAACCCCCAACACACCAATGGTATTTAAACCAAATGGGGACTCGACTTTTGTCCCCAAATGCACCAGTTGTTCCCAAATTGCCCCCAAATGTCACCAAAGCCAACCCCCCCACACACACACACGCGCGCGCGCACACACACACACACACACACACACAC
>NW_013952713.1:662949-668267 GCF_001266775.1 Austrofundulus limnaeus | reverse complement strand
CACACACACACACACACACACACACACACACACACACACACACACACGCACACACACACACACACACACATTTTTCAGCACTCTACTAGATCTCTCTTCAAAGCCAAAACAGGTAAATCAATCTATACAGAGCTTTAAATCACACTCATACACTGATGGGACACACATCAGGGGCAGGTGGGTTTCAGTGTCTTGCCCAGGGACACTTTGCCAAGTGACAGAATAGATGTAGAATTGAACCGCCAACTCTCAGATTAGAGGAACTGCTCCTTTAACCACTCAGTCACAGCCGTCCCTTTGTAAAAACTTGGATCATTTTTCACCATCTCTGAATGCCCAATTGCCTGCTGGCTGGAGTAATAGGTATCGTCCTCCTGGGGCCCCAACGAGTGAAACTTGGTAGAAATAGGTTGTAGTTTGCTGGTGAAGAGAGCTTTTTTGCCTCCTCTTCTGGCACCTGGCTTCTTTCTACGGTGTTTTAACTGGCAAAGGTGTTTATTTTCCTGCACCCTCTCTCAGTTTCAGCTAACTTTGTGTTCTGTGTTTTTGGATTGAACTAATTGTGATACCCTGCCAATGTTCTCCAACTACATCCTATAGCTTGGACGTAGTTGACGGTTCTTTGTTTTTCCAAACTTTTTGCTGCATTTGGTGATGGCTGTGTTCACACCATGGCTCTCACTGTTATGTAGATTGTGGGGCTGTGCTTCAGGCAGACGATGATCATGACCTGTCATCTGCCTGCCTTGGAAGTAACCACCTGACAGAGGCCCTGTCAGAGAACCCCTGTTTGAACTGCAGTTTCTTGCCCAGTGCTTTGAGGGTGGCTCATTTAGCTAAGTTGCACCCTAAGAGTGCCAGTGACATTCCATCTTCACGGCAGGTGGTCCAGTCTAGGCACCTACGCCTACTAAAATGTGGCCTGTCTGATAAGGGCCTCTCCAGAAGTTTAACTCCCTTTTGCCTCACTCATTGTGTCACCAGATAAAGCCATGTGTTGTGATTTTCGATGGCCACAAATTCAGTGTCGAATTACAGATGACCTCCTCTGAAAACCTTTACAACGCTGGAGCACATTGTGGCCACCTTGGTTATTCCTTGGCACGTTTCATATTTGCCCATTCTGTCTCCTTTCAGGAAGCTTGTCAAACAACTGCAGCAATCATTTTTAGTGATACAGTGCTTCACGCCTTTGCGCTGATGACCAGATACCCTGGGCATATGCTGTCTTGCGTAGTTCACGCTTGTCAACAGGTCTGGGTGGTGCAGTCTACTTTGACTGAAATATGCCGAAGGACCTTTTGTAGTGCTCCGGTGGTACAAGGGGAGCTGTTCAGTTCGGGGGCCCTGGTGGGGACTGTTTTGACATGGCAGATGAGACGGCATCTTTCTAGCTTTAACAGGGTTTTGCACCCTACCCCTCCTTGACAGTTGAGGTGCCTGTCAGCTGACACCAACCCCCAGTTACTGTGTAATTGTGGTAATCAGTCTGGTGGCTCATAGCTTCAGGCTGTACACTAGAGACCGAGCAGGGGTGTTATAAATAAGCCCGCTAGCCAGCTAGGCAAGCCCGAGCCTCAGACTCTTGGCTCTGCCCTGCCATGGCCTCCAGGGGTCATGGGTGGGAGGAAATGAGACCATCAGGCAGACTGTCAGATATTTTTCTCATCAGCAGCTCAATTGCTAGGTTACTCATGCTGTGGATCCCTGGGAGGCTGACACTTTAACCTATGTTCACTGGCTACTGTTCTTACGGCAGCCTCGCATCTCCCACCTAGTCAAGATGACTGTATTCTCCAGTACAGTGAACGTCCAAGGACTGGACCTAGAGCTTTCCATCCTCCTGGCCAAGGGTGCAATCAAGGCAGTGGATCCCCTGTGGACACCCCAAGGCTCTTATTCAATATACCCCCTCGTGCCAAAAAAGACAAGTGGGTTTTGTCCAATTTTGGATCTGAGGGGACTCAACCAGTATTTGATGGTTCTGCCTATTCACATACTCATTAAAAGTTCTTCAGGCTGTAGCAAGGGGGTGTGGTTTACATCAACAGATCTGAAAGGTGCATACTTTCATGTGCCTATTGCAGACGATCGATGTGATTTTCTTAGGTTTGCCTACTGAGGTCACCATTGACAATTCAGGATACTCTTGTTCCACCTCTCCCTTTCCCCAGGGGTATTGACTTGGTGTGTGAAAGTGGCTCTCTCTCCCCTCAAGGCCTGTAGAGTGAAGGTACTTCCATATTTTAGCTGGATGTAGGATATAGGACATAGCTCAACAGCTTTCACTTGCCAGGGTGCACAAGCTTTGCAATCTCATAGTGACATGGTCATGTCTTCGTGCCCTGACTCAGTGGAAAGTCAGAAGTTCTCTGTCCATGGGCGACCCCCATGGGGATGGTAGTGTGCTACAAAGAGGTAGTCACAACAAAAGCCATTTCCAAAGGATGAAGTGCTGTGTGGCAAGGCAGAGCTGTTCATGGTCGTGGGAGCCAAAGGGATCACTGCAAACACATAAATGTACTGGAGGCATTCCCAGGCCAGAGAGGATACATAATCCCTTCAGCGAATCCTCCCAGGGGCCTCCTACCAGTGGGACATGCCCGGAACACCTCTAAAGGGAGGAGTCCAGAAGGCACCCTAATCAGCTGCACAAGCCGCTGCAACTGACTCCTTTCAACGTGGAGGAGCAGCGGCTCTACTTCGAGCTCCCCCCGGATGACTGAGCTCTTCACCCAATCTCTAAGGCTGAGCCCGGCCACTTTATGAAGGAAGCTCATTTCAGTCACTTGTATCTGGGATCTCGTTCTTTCAGCCATGATCAAAAAGAAAAAAATAGTATAGGTCTTCTGGATGGGTTCTTCTCCAATGAAACATTTTGTCTCTCCTCCAAGAGACTTCTTCAGTCTGAGAGTTTCAGGCAAAATTCAGGCTTTTAAGCCCTGCCTCCATGTGACTGATACTCACTTCACATGGCTATCGTTGACACCTAATTAACACTTATTGTTAACAGTGGGTGGAGTGATACTGGCAATAGCCGCGCTGTAGGAGGGGGACAACTGAAAACGGAGGCCTCCACCTCTGTTTAATGATGGACGGTCTTTCTTCACAAAAATGGCTTCTTTTACTCCTCTCTCAAACCAACGTTCCTCTAGAGGAGTTTTCAGTTGTCCCCCTCCTACAGCGCGGCTATTGCCAGTATCACTCCACCCGCTGTTAACAATAAGTGTTAATTAGGTGTCAAAGATAGCCATGTGATGTATCAGTCACATGGAGGCAGGGCTTAAAAGCCAGAATTTTGCCTGAAACTCTCAGACTGAAGAAGTCTCTTGGAGGAGAGATGAAACGTTTCATTAGAGAAGAACTCGTCCAGAAGACCTATACAATTTTTTTCTTTTTGATTTTTTACCTGGATTACTGAGATGCATCAGGACACTTTCAGTCATGATCCATGCTTCATGACCATAGATGAGAGTTGGAACATAGACAGACCAGTAAATCGAGAGCTTTGCCTTTCGACTCAGCTCTTTCTTCACCATGACTGACCGCAGCAATGCCCTCACTACTGAGGACGAGGTCCCAATCCGTCGATCCATCTTCCACTCCATCCTACCATCACTCACTGGTCTGAAGATGCCAATAGAACCAAACCATCTGCATACAGCAGAGATGAGACCCTGCATTTCCCAAACCAGACACCTTCCTCTCCATGACAGTGTCACAGTCTGTCTTTTCTGCTTTAGTTTTCTAGTGTTTCCCTGTGTGTTCTCTGTCATTCCTCCTGCCCCACCCCTGCTCACCTGACTCCTCTTGTGTCTCCTCCAGGTGTTTCTTGTTGTCTCGTTAAGTTCTCCCTTTATATTCTGTGTCCTGTCTTCAGTATTTGTCTAATCATATACTGTTACCAGTCAGTGTGGTTGTCCTCCGTGTTCCTCATGCTCCCTCCTGAGATTATCTGAGTTTTTGAGCTACCTGGCCAGTCTTTTGGTTTACATTAACAAAGTTTTTGTTACATTTTGGATCTTGCCTGCACCCTGGGTCATTCTGCCTCCCAAACCTCACAGACTTGAGATCCTGTCCATAAACACAACAAACAGGATCGGAGACAAGTGGCAGCCCTGGCAGAGTCCAACCCACACTTAGAACAAGCTTAACTTTGTGCCAAGAATGTGAACACAGCTCCTGCTTTCGTTATACAGGGACCAGATCACCCTTAATAGCAACCCAGACACTCCTTACTCCCACAGCATCCCTAGGAGTGAGTTTTATTTAAAAACAAATTCTGTTGAAGCATGGTTGAAAAGCAATGTCTGACTTTCATTTGTTCATTTTTATGGAATTTTTATTTATTATTACTTTTGTTATATTCAAGTTGTTTCTGTGACCATTGCAAGTTTTTCTTTAATTAAATGAGGGATACCAACAACTTTGTCCACGTGTGCGTAACAACAGTAAAAACAAGTGTAACAACATGTTTTCACAGGTGAATACATGATGATCGTGATACTTGGTTCCAGGCCAACTTGGACTAAAGATTCATGATGTCAACATTTTCTCTTAATAAAGAAGATTCATAACTGTCTTTTAAGGCTTAAAGGTTGCTTCTATGTTTTGTTTTTTTTCTAGAGCTTACCATATAGTTGAGTTTGCTTTAAAAGGTGTTTTACTTGAACATTAGTAAATTTGTCCAGTTAGATGTCCTTGTAAGAACAATTTAACATTCTAAAAAAAGATTGTTTTTATTATGATGGAGATAATTGTCTCCTTTGTGATCAGTTATTCTATAAAGGGTCTAAACTTTTTAAGTTCAAATGGAAGGATGCAGCATTCTGGTGTAAGTTTTTGTCTGCCTGTGTGAACTGTGACTCCAAAAGTCCAGCACACAGTGGAGCGTAATGCATAAGCTGCTTCAAAGCACACTTAATCATACACTGCAGCACCAAGTAAATATCTGAGCTGCATGAATGCTGATGTGCACACTAATGTGTTTATCAAGTGCATACACGGTCCTACACTGTTCACTTACGAAAAAAATAAACAGTCACACACAAACAGACTGACACGTGTCTGTCTAAAATCAAGGTGAAGTTCCATCTTTTTCCGCTTTGGTTAGACTTGGCAACACACACACTATTTCTGATCTATCTCAATGCCACGCCTCAGCAGATTCAATCAGAGGAAAGCCTTTGTTTTTTTTCACCCCTATTTCTCGTTTTATTTTTCATTCCCATCTTTCATGCGCACACGCATGCACACACACTCACACTCACACAAACACAAACACACACACACACACACACACACACACACACACACAC
>NW_013952713.1:661515-662769 GCF_001266775.1 Austrofundulus limnaeus | reverse complement strand
CACACACACACACACACACACACACACACACACACACACACACACACACACACACACACACACACACACACACACTTTTGTTTCTAGGTTGGAGCCAAATAACTTCAAGTTCTTATGTTTTCTCACAAGAAACTAAAACTGATGTTATCTTACATTCATTTAACAGTCTTTTTTATTCAACATTATTGTCATGTAAGTAACACAATAGGTAGCAGTGTGGGTTTAGGGGCTATACTAATTTGAACCTATACCTGGCCAATAAAAATTGGGAAGATATGTGTTGTGGTTCAGGCGGCATTAACGATGACTTACATCTGCTACTCTTTTTTAGTATAGCTCATGAAATTTATCACACTAGTCAGCAAAACAATTAACACACAAACACAGTCAGTTTGAACTCTCCATTACTGAACCTTTGCTTGCCTAAAACACATTAAGAAATATGCATTTGATCTCTTGCTGATTTTTTAAGTTTGTTCACTTTCAAAATAATGAACAGTCTAATTTTGTTGTAGTTTCTGTTCCTGGGGGTAAAACAAACATTTTATACATGTTTTAAAAATATTTGACAATTGAGGGAAATAAATGAGTACAACACAGACAGGATAAATAATGACACATTGGATATGTGCCCATATGGCACACAGATGATTATTAGTCAAATATTCAATCAGTTTCAGACACCTGCCTCATGTATCAACAGTGCGTACGCACTAAAACCTTGCGTACGCCATTTTCCACACAAAATTCCGGATGTATCAAAACTCAACTGAACGTGGAAAAGTACGCAGCCCCACACCAACTCCAGGGCTGGTGTCACATGTTTCTGTGGTTTTGGTTCCATTGGCGACACTTAGAGGTGATTCTGAGAAACTGTTCATGATGTGAAAAGGATTATTGTTCACAGCAGACACACATGATTAAAAATTATTACATCCACATGATTAACAATTATTACATCCACATGATTAACAATTATTACATCCACATGATTAACAGTTCTTACATCCACATGATTAACAATTATTACTTCCACATGATTAACAATTATTACATCCACATGATTAACAATTATTACATCCACATGATTAACAATTACATCCACATGATTAACAATTATTACATCCACATGATTTATTACATCCACATGATTAACAATTATTACATCCACATGATTAACAATTACATCCACATGATTTATTACATCCACATGATTAACAATTATTACATCCACATGATTAACAATTACATCCA
>NW_013952713.1:658609-660137 GCF_001266775.1 Austrofundulus limnaeus | reverse complement strand
GCATCTGTTTAACATATGTTAATGAAGGCGTGTCAGGGGAGGTGTCTTACCTGCACTCAGTTCCACATTGATTGTGATGTACAAAAGAAATGTGCGTGGATTCAGGCGTACGCACAGTTTCTGGATTTTTTTTGTGCGTACGTCGTTTTCTGGATTTGACCGTACGTCAGGTTTCAGTAAAAAATCCACGCAAGTCTTTGTACATGAGGCCCCTGATCTCAATTTGTCTAAAATACAACTGTCCACATAATCAATTTGTTTCACTAAAACCTCTCCATCACTATAGGTAAAACCAAAGAGCTGTCAGAGGATATCAGAGACAAGTAATGTGATTATTGCAACAAGGAAGAACTATCAAATGGCCATCAGTGGTGCTTGATTAAGATACTGTCTTATATAGGATGAAGATGATCATGGGAAAAACAATAAAACGGCTACACAGAGTTTGTTAATGATCTGAAAGCAGTTGAAATCAGTCGTCAATAACTATTTGTCACAGAAATCTTGGAGCAAAATGACAGAGACTTAGCGGTCAAGGAAAATAGAGACTTGGGAGGCAAAATTAACTGTAGTGAATACACATTCACACTGGGAAGTTCTGAATCTGTGGAGACAAAAAAGGAGACTGGTCAGATTGGGCTTGAAGGTGAACAACAGTTTGCAGGTGAGTATTGAGCTTACTGATTTCTTTAAGTGACAGAGACAATATCCAAAGGACTGGTCAGGAGCAGAGACAAGTGAGCATGTTTGGAGGCAAGGCAGCAGGTGAGTGTGGTTTACTGATAGGCGTGATAGTTGCTACATTGTGCCACCATGAACTGCCATTGGCATTTGATCTTCCAGTGAAGGTCTGCTTCTCAAAGAGGTCATCTCTGGAAGGGAGAAGCAGCTGCAACCCACTGCTGCCAGTCACTAAGTATTTTACAGGTGTGTCCATGACAGATACCACATCACCCTGCTCACAGAAGCAGCACTTGTACAATTTAACATTTTACCAGTAAACATTCATGCTAGATAGCCTGGTAAAAACCATCCCCTTGTTCTACATTTTGCTTCGTATGAGAGTCTGGAACTTCAGCAATTGAGAAGCAATTTCTTGCTGGAGGCATGGACCCTGTTAAAGTTTAAAAAGATTGGATCTGATTTTACCCAATTGCTAACGTTTGGCCGTGACGTATGTAGTGCGCCAGCTCGACTAAGGTAAGACGCTAACTGGAAATTGCGTGCTCTACTGGGAAGAGAGAAGTACTGAGCCAAACGAGACGGCTGTAAATGAATGCTGCAGCCTTTAATTTAGTTTAATTTAATTTGGAAGCCTTGGCAACAACTTTCTCCTCTGCCATTGCTGAACTACAGGCAGACTAAAAAAGCATATAAAATCAACATAGTTGTTAACAATTTCTCCTTCTGATTGGCCCGGTTGAAATTCAACCAGAGAAATCTTCATCTCCAGGAAAATGTCCAGACGGAGCAGAGAAGGGAACTGAGCAGAAATGTGTAGGAAGGCAAGGGCCGGGCTAGCTGAATC
>NW_013952713.1:647803-652239 GCF_001266775.1 Austrofundulus limnaeus | reverse complement strand
ATATTAACCAATTTATGCCGTTTATTTTATTTAAAATTCTAATTCAAACAGAATAGCCTCTTGTCAACATAATGGGGTGTGATTCAACTCGAAATATCTTCTAACTAGTGAAATATGGAGTTATTGAGGCATTTTGGTGTTTCGCCCCCTGCCTCCCTGATTGGCTCCAGCGCTCATTACCCACACCTGCAAGAGATTGTCTCATCAACCCCAAGGCTTCTGAAGGCTGTGCTGAGGATCATCTCGTCGCTGAAGCATCACCTCCTTTTGGTATGAGCTCAGCTTGCTACTTGCTGTTACTCCCGTAGTTAAACTTACCTTTGTGTATTTGTTATTTACCTGTTTCCAGAAAGCGACCCTCAGAACGTTTGCCTGTTGCCTTGAAGACTCAAGCCACTCACCAGGACTTTCATGCACTGTCAGTTTGCCTCATACAATCACTGTAAATATATCTGCACCTGTAAATACTCATCTGTGTATCCCAACCCTTGGACCAACTTCTCCAAACCTCGTCTCCTTCCCCAGCTTGTCCCGTTCCCATTCTCCAGCACCTGTAAAATAAAATCACTTACCTTTTTGTACATTCTGCCTCTGTCTCTTTTTGTCAGTTGTGTTTGCTCACGTTGACCTCAACCTGTAAAAACCTGATAGTTATTAGTGAAGAAAACCCGTCTGGATAACAGCAGACTGACTGCTGGTAAAATATACGACAGGTCTGGACCACTCGTGAATTTTGTTCGTTATCTGAAGAAAATCTTAGAATATGAAAACATTGGTGAATGCCACAAATTCTCCTAAATCACTCGTACGCACAACTTAGGAACAAATCTGTGCGTACGAACGGTTCTTGCATGAGGCCCAATGAATGGAAACAGAAGTACCTGGAGAAAATCCACAGAAGCACAAGCAGTACATGGTGACAGAGACAGGCCCCAGCAGAGGTTTGGAGTCCACCACAAACAGACCACCATGCAGCTGCAACAAAGAGAGGTTTATTTGACACAGAGCTGCTTTGAGCTCCTGCTTCATTTATTCAGTCTGATCATTATATTGTGGATGGTAACCAGAGGGAAAACTTACAGCAGCTCGCAGGGTATTACAAAAGACTTCCCATATTTGTGATATAAATTTGGGCTGTCAATCTTAGCCACTATACAGTGGGATGCTGTGCAAAGAGAATTTTATTTATTCACCTTTATTTAACCAGGCAAATCAAACTGAGATCACAGATCTCTTTTGCAAAGGAGGCCTTGACCTGAAGGAAGCCTAATATATGGTGGTGTGAAAAAGTGTTTTCCTGATTTCTCTCTTTTTTTTTTCCATTTGTCACACTTAAATGTTTCAGATCACTCAACAAATTTAAATATGAGACAAAGATGACACAAGTAAACACAGAATGCAGTTCATAAATGATGGTCTTTATTGTTAGGGGGAAGAGAAGTCCAACAAAACTAAACCCTGTGTGAAAAAGTGAATGGCCCCTAAACCTAATAACTGGTTGGGCCACCCTTAGTAGCAACAAACAGTGTTTGCTATAACTGCCATTGAGTCTTTTACAGCACTGAGGAAGAATCTTGACTACATCATCTCAATGATATTTAGGTCAGAACTTTGATTATGCCACTCCAAAGTCTTAAATTTGTTTTTCTTCAGCCATTCAGAGGTGGACTTGCTTGTGTGTTTTGGATCATTTTCCTGCTCCAGGACCCAAGTGCTTCAGTTTGAGGTCATGAACAAATGGCCACACATTCTCCTTCAGGCTGTTTCTGAAGACAGCAGAATTCATGATTTCATTCACCACAGCAGTCTTCCAGGTCTTGGTGCTTTCCTGATCTGTTACTTCTACGCCAGATGTAATGTGACTTACACCTTCCACAAAGTTCAACTTTTGTCTCGTCAGTCCACAGAGTATTCTCCCAAAAGTCTTGCAGATGATCAAGATGCTTTCTGGCAAAATTGAGATGAGCTTTTATGTCCTTTTTGCTCAGCAGTGGTTTTTGTCTTGGAACTCTGCCATGCAATCCATTTTTGCCCAATATGTTTCTTATGGTGGAGGCCTAAACACTAAGTTTAACTGAGGCAAGTGAAGTCTATAGTTCTTTGGTTGCTGTGGGGACTTTGTGACCTCTTGGACGAGTGCTCGCTGCTCTGTTGTAGTAATGTTGGTTGTCTGGCCATTCCTGGGAAAGTTCACTACTGTTTCATGCTTTCACCATTTGTGGACAATGGCCTGCCCTATGGCTCGCTGGAGTCCCAAAGCTTCAAAAATGGATTTATAACTTTTGACTGATAGATCTTTACTTTGTTTCTCATTTGTTTGAGTTTCTTTGGATTTCAATATGATGTCTAGCTTTTCGGGGTCTTTTGGTCTACTTTAGTTGGTCAGGCAGGTCGTATTTAAGTGGTTTCTTGATTGAGAACAGGTGTGGCTGTAATCAGGCCTGGACATGGTGGGGGGAACCCAGCTTTCAAAAGATGTGTGTGTGTGTGTGTGTGTGTGTGTGTGTGTGTGTGTGTGTGTGTGTGTGNCATTGGTGAATGCCACAAATTCTCCTAAATCACTCGTACGCACAACTTAAGAACAAATCTGTGCGTACGAACGGTTCTTGCATGAGGCCTATTGTGTTGACATGCTTGCTTTAAATGCCTCCTTACTGCTAAAAAGTTTATGCTTTAAAAATAAACTTGACTGTGGAAAAAAGTGGTTGTTTCAGTAGACGGGGATTTCATACCACATACAAATCTTTGTTCTGATGGCAAGACTTACTCTGTGTGATTAAATGTAATTTGTATGCATAAACACAGTCCTGGCTGAATGGCAGACTAACACAGAGTGGGAAGAATAACATGAGAATATGTTTTCTTGAGCACAGCCAAGAACCAAAAGGTGCCTGCATAGGCTCAGCTGCTTATCTTGCTGTTCAGACGTCTTCTACCAAATTCCTTCTTTTCTTCACATGGATCTACATATTTCACAATCTTCACGTACAAATCTTACAGGTAGGGGCCCTCAAATATGACGGTGGATTGACTAATTAAAAGAGAAATCCCATTTACACACCGACTTTTCAAATTTCAAAACTGGTTTGATACACTTTATCTAATACTAGGTCTTAAAATCTCACCTGAGGCAGCAAACATTACCAAACATCTCAGTCCAAATCTATGTGTTAGTGTGAGGAGATGAGCAGAGCAGGTTGCACTGTTGAGTTAAAAACAAAATTAAAATGTCCTGTCTCATTTCCTACTGCTCCTCAGGCCTTTGCTCAAGATCACTGTGTGCCTTACATCGCTTTACCTTCCCCACTCCCCACTTTTAAGTTATGTCCAATTCTTTCCCTTCCTCTTGCCTGTTTGAGGTCTGCTGTGCACCACTGCCTTTTATACGACAGTCCTATTTTCCACAGGGGCAAAAGAACACACTATTAAAGTGTCAGGAGACATCAGTCCACCTTTGCAGCAACCACAATAAACAAACATGCAATGCTTTTTTATATTCAGACCTTGGATTTTTCAACAAGCAATGACTTCATCTATAAAACACTGTGTCATCCCTGGTGTAGATTTGATTTGGTCTGTGAGCGATTATTTCTATTGAATAAAAAAATTCTGTTCTTTGGGGGAAAAACGTAACCGCTGTGACTTTTAAGTTTGTGGCAGCCTCACTGCCCAAAACCTTTTGAACGACGTTTGCAGGTTTTATGTATCAAAACTAATTTTAAAAATGCTAGATGCAACCTCCGATGAATATCTGATTACTCTATTTCAACGTTTCACAACAGCAGCAGTGTCACAATGAGTTCAAAGATTGTAGAACCACCTTTAGCAGCAATAATTTGAAGTAATTGGTTTTTGTTTGACCTTTTTATTGCCCATCGCCAAAGGCAAAAGGGCAGTGATGTTTTCACTCTTGCCTGTGTGTATGTGTGTGTGTTTGTCTGTAGCATAAGCAAAATATCTCTTGAACCAGTGAACAGACTTTAATCATACTTTCCAGAAGTAATTACAGGATGTACATGTACAACTAATAAACCTTTGGAGTCAGTCTTTTTCAAGATGGCTACCTCAGCTAATAGATCTTAGCAAACACAAAAAATATCCAAAACTCAGCCAATTAGCACTGATATTGAATTAAAACTCAGTGTGATAGAAGCTTAGACACTCTGAGCAAATTTTTATTTGGCAAAAAAATTATATAAAACTTTGCCTTTATCTATTGGAGTCAACCAAATCAGATTGTTAACAAAATAACTAATTAAACATTAAATACATTTTAATGAAACTGCCAGAAAGTAATTACTGGGTTTATCCTCTGTTTAACTTCGGGAGTTACCTAAATTCACGATTTCCAGCACAACCAAGTGGCCTTAGGGAACACACACACACACACACACACACACACACACACACACACACACACACACACACACACACAC
>NW_013952713.1:639893-641532 GCF_001266775.1 Austrofundulus limnaeus | reverse complement strand
TGTGTGTGTGTGTGTGTGTGTGTGTGTGTGTGTGTGTGTGTGTGTGTGTGTGTGTGTGTGTTTGGGGGGGATGTTTAAAAAAAAGCCCTGTAGGTTAAGATTTATTCTTACCTTAAAGAGGCTATATCATGTAAAATCAACTTTTTTGAGCTTTATATCATGCTTTATATTATTTTCTTACCAAGCTGAAATGTTGTCTCTGTTCTTCATAAAACATATTTTCTAGTCCAACAGTAAGGTTCAATTGTATCCTGAGTTGATATTATTTAAAACCCATATTGTATAATGTTGCTGCTATTTTATTCTTATTATGATTATTATTATTACAATAAAACACAGCTACCGGTTGTAAACGGTATGAAGCTTTGTTGTGATGATGTGCAGAAATGGGCGTGGCGGAATCAGTAGGAGGTTCTTAAAGAGACAGAGACCAATTTCAAGGTGTTTAGAAATGGCTATGATGTGAAAAATTTATTTTTCATTTGTAAACAGCATTTTCACAACAACTGAAGGTGACATAGGCTACGTTCACACTGATACATATCTGATGTTTTCAAAGCGACTGCAGTGTGAACGCTCATGTCACATTCATCTGACTTTTTCATCAGGGTGGTGGTGGTGAAGGATCAATAAGACACTAACCTGAAGTCACACTAAATTTGTAGCTCTATGTGTTTACAGCTCCAAAACAGAAGTCCAGTTGATTCGTGTTTTTACTTTTTATTTTCCATGTAGATGGTAACGTCCAGCATCGGTCATGGAGTGTATCGATCCTAAAGTTACTCGGTTGATAATTTATTTCCAGCTCATTGCTTCGTTCCAAAATAAAAAGCTTCACCGGAGCATCTCGGTCAGAGGCAGGTTCAGATATAAACACTGAACTAAACAAGCACGTCAGATAATTATTTAATCAGCTCTGATTAAACAGCAACTTTAGATTTGACATGCTAAAAGTAGCATCCATGCTAGCTCTGTAAACAAACAAGCCGGCTGATGAGACGTCACGTCTTTTACTGTGCATGTGTGTCACAACAGCGCTGTGGCGTGTTCACACAGGGGTCTGATGCAGGTCACATTTAAAATGTAATGTGAACGTTCACACAAAAAGATCGGATTTTTTCAAAAAATCAGAACTGAGCATTAAGACCTGCAGTGTGAATGTAGTTACTTGATTTTGGTAGGTTAGAAGTGAACTTTATGCCTGAGAAACACATAATATCGGCCTTTTGATAATAAAAAAATTCATTTATGATTTGCATTTTGTGTATGCTTGAGTTATGTTGATCCAAAATTTTAATTATCTTGCTGATCTGAAACATTTAAGTGTGATAAACATGTAAAACAGTAAGAAATCAGGAAGGGGGCAAATAGTTTTTCACACCATTGTATATAATATAATGTCTGAATTATGAAATTATGACTGTTAATAATATGTTACATATTTTATCCACAAAACAAGCCTTATTTATTATATTTCTTTTTTTCTTGTTGATGGTTTGTGTTGTTGCTTGTTTGTTTTTCATTCTTGGTTTTTAAGCAGGGTCACTCATCAATAAATTCACTTTTATAAATAAAAGTCTTGTTGTTTTTTGTGCTTACTTTTATAAACAATGACAACCATCTTTATTAATAAGACAAC
>NW_013952713.1:635137-639217 GCF_001266775.1 Austrofundulus limnaeus | reverse complement strand
TATTTCTTTAAAGTGTGTGTGTGTGTGTGTGTGTGTGTGTGTGTGTGTGTGTGTGTGTGTGTGTGTGTGTGAATGCCTGTTTTGACAAGTCGTTCTATTCAAATTGTAAACAAAAAACAATGAAAAACATTGGAGGAAAACATGGTGGTGGGAAATAACCACTGATAAAATAAATAACCACTAATAATCTTTATATGCTTTACATTAAGTTTTTAGTAACATTGTTATTCTCAGTATTTAAACACATCAAATAAAAAAATAACAAAAATCAAAAACAATCAGAAAATTAAACATGAAAAAATAAGAGCAGTTTTTTGCAGTAAAATCAAAGAATTACAAATTTACCAACAACTGATTAAACCCAGATTTATTACCTAAACTGTTCCAGCTGATCAGAAATTATTTTATATAATACATTATATTAGTTGTTTTAAATCAAACCAACCTTTATTTATACACTACTTTTCATACATAAAGCAACTCAGTGTGATTTTATCAAGTACACAAAACATTAAAAACATAAAATCTGAGTTTGGATTTATAAACTAAATGAACAAACAATAAAAACTGAATCGGAAACTTTTGTAAAGTTAAATATTTACAGTGAGGGTTTCTCTCATCCCAGAACATTTTAAACTGAATTTTGTGATTTTTGACACATTTTTAAAATAAATTTCAGTTTTTCTTCAATCTCTCAAAATCATTTTGTGTCTGCAGTTTTTCTGAAACTATGAATGAATAATTAGTGACGAAAACATTTCCATCCATACATTCCAGTGAGATGGACTGGTTGCTTTTTGTCACCGATTCTGTTCATAACTTTCATGGACAGAATTAGCAGGTGCAGCCAAGGTGTTGAGAGGATCTGTTTTGGTGACCTTAGGATCACATCTCTGCTTTTTGCGGATGATGTGGTCCTATTGGCTTCAACAGATTGTGATCTTCAGCTCTCACAAAAAACATTTATCATTTAAAAATGTTTTTAACATTTTCAATTTGCACATTTTTACTAAAATAAATCTGAAAACAATAAAAAAGCCCACCTGTGAGTTTTATATTTCTTTTTRCTGCAACAATCAGTTTGGACTGTTTAACAGTTTGTCCTTTTTTTAATCCATGTTTGGTTTGTATAATTTCTGTGCAGCAGACAGATTATCCAATAATAAGAGACCAAAAACTGTAAAACAGAACAGATTCTGACCAACAGAACTTCAAGTAGATTTGGACTATTTCAGTTTCATGAACTCAGCTGAAGATCTGTAAGAAACCCAAACTCCGGCGTGGAGCGGCTGAGTGAAGGTGGTCTGGACTCTGTGGAGGAGGGTCATGGTTTCAGAGACACTGTAGAAGGACAGAGCACCTGCTCTGCGGTCCAGGTACACTCTGATTCTGGAGGAACCAGGACCTGAGACTGGAGTACTGGACCACAGAGCAGGTTAGGGGTTATGGGTTTTGTACTAAAATCCATAACTGTTTGAGTTACATTCTAAGGCCCAGGATTTGTTGTTGAATCCAAATCTACATTCATGCGAATCTCCTGCTCTGCTGATATTCTTGTATGAAACTGCTACATAAACCCATCTCCCGCTCCACTCCACCTCCCAGTTACAATGTCCGCTCAGACTCTCTCTGCTCAGAACCTGACTGTAATAAGTGGATCTGTCTGGATCAGGATAAGACTGTTGTTGTTCTATAAATGTAGCTTTTCTGTTTCCATCAGATAATAACAGCACTCTGTGAGGTGTGTTTGGATCCAGAGTGATTTCTTGTGAATATTTTAAGAACCCATCTCTGCTCTTTGGTTCTGGTTGTGACAGCAGAACGTGGACTTGAGGGACTCTCAGTGAGATGTTTGTCCAGGTGTCCCTCAGGACGTCCTGCAGTTTGTCTCTGAGCTCCTCCACAGCTGCTGTCACGTCCTCAAAGTATGTGAGAGGACGAGTCTTGATGCTGGATGAGTGTGGAGASTCACTGAGTGCTGACACTGAGGGGTAGTTGTGGAGAAACTGCTTGTGTGGGAGCTGCTCCAGCTGGCCATTTTTCCTCTTCAGCTCAGTCATCTCCTGCTAACGCTTCTCCTGAAGCTCTTTGACTCGACTCACTTCAGTTTCCTGCTGGGATCTGAGCTGCTGCTTCACATCAGAGCTTCTTTTCTGGATGAGACGGATCAGCTGAGTGAAGATCGCCTCACTGTCCTCCACTGTTTKATCAGCAGAGACATTGATGGCCTCCACCTCCTGTTGGAGCAGCTTCACATCTTTCTGTCGCTCCTGGATTCTCTGCTGGATTTGTTGTCGACTGGCCTCCAGCTCCTTCTGCTTCTCAGCTCTTCCTGCTGCAGCTGAGACTGTTTCATGTACTTTATGTTGGTCCATTAAGCAGAGATAACAGATACACTGCTGATCAGTATGACAGAAGATCTTCATCACCTCATCATGACGAGGGCAGATGTTCTCCTGGAGCTTCTTGGACGGCTCCACCAGCTGGTGTTTCTTTAATTGATCAAGACTGTAGTGAGGTTTGAGGTGATTTTCACAATAAGAGACCAAACAGTTGAGACAGGACTTGACAGCTTTCAGTTTCCTCTCATCACAGGACACATATTCAGCTCCAGCCAAGGGCGTAACTTTCTGAAGGACTGGTGTGGACATGTCCCCACCAACAGGCCTTGGTTCAAAGTCCTTCCTGCACTGAGGGCAGCTGTAGTTTCTCCTTGATCCTCTCCATCCCAGAACTCTTTAATACAGCTCATACAGTAGTTGTGTCCACAGGGAATAGTCACCGGATCCTTCAGGAGGCACGAACAGATGGAACAGGAGAACTTTCTKGAATCCATTTGGTTTCTTGCTGCTAGTTTCACCTCTAAAGAACTGGAAACAAAACAACTAAATGTGTTCCACAAGAAGCCGAGCCCAGTTTTTATTTGCTTCACTTTTACTTCCTGGTGTCAGTTTGAGCTGTCAGATCTGTTAAAGGGGAGGAACCAGGAAATAAACTGTTGGAGCCGAACTCTGGTAAAGAGACAGAGCAGCTTTTTAGAAGGAACAGTTTGAGGCAGAATTATAGAGCTTTCTGGATATTCAACAGGAGTTTACAGTTATTTATTTATTTATTTATTTATTTGCATTCTGTTATTTATTTATTTATTTATCGATCAGGGTCTTTTTATTACATTATTATACATTATTATTACATTTTTTAACAACAGAAAAGAACAAACTAACAAAAACACAAAACAAAACACACACCCCCAAAATCCCTCCCATCCCACCCCTCCTATACCGGATCTACTACATAATATAAGTACATCTAGTATTCATACCTCATTCAATACAAGGTACAGGTTTGTGTACAAAAAAAACCATTGTTTAACCTTTACACAAAATTATCTGCCTAAATTTTTTCTACATAAGATATAAATGGCTGCCAAATGTCAAAGAATTTGTTTACAGATCCCCTAACAGTATACCTAATCTTCTCTAAATGAATGTAAGACATAACTTCTCTTAACCACTGACCATATTCTGGGGGATGTGGATCCTTCCATCGAAGAAGAATAAGTCTTCTAGCCAGTAGAGAGCAGAAAGCTAACACCATCCTCTGATGTTCACTGAGGGAAGCCTCTGCTGGAGCCACCCCAAAGAGAGAGATGAGTAGTGATGGATGAACAGTTCGTCCAAATAGTCCTGAAAAGATGTCAAAGATGCCTTGCCAGTATCCATGTAGCTTTGGATAGGACCAGAATGTGTGCAGAAGTGTGGCAGGAGATTGTTTACAGCGATCACATGTCGGATCCAAGTCCTTTTTAAATTTGCACAACTGTCCTTACACCAGTGTAGACGATGTACTACCTTGAATTGAACTATAACATGTTTCACACATATTGAGGACGAATATATATTTTGAATAATTTTTTGCCAAACTGTGTCTGATATGGATTCCTCCAAGTCCATCTCCCACTTGCCCTTCAAAGAATCTAAACCACTTGCCCTTCAAAGAATCTAAATTGGAGTCAGAAAATGAGCTGAGCAGAGAATAAACTGAATAAACTCTGCTCATAGAGCGTTTTGTTACAGACTC
>NW_013952713.1:630625-632665 GCF_001266775.1 Austrofundulus limnaeus | reverse complement strand
AGTCAATCCTTGAATAGCTCTTATGAACAGGGGAAAAGAACGAATACCGTCTCAGTGTCGGATTTCGAAAATGTCACACGTCAACCACTCCATAAGTGTTAAGAAATGAATTAATTGACTGGGCCGATTTAGAAAGAGAGATCCTCCCCACTGTACTACGATCGAGGGATGATAGCTCACAGTTCACATCTCCCCCAATTATGAGATTATGTGTTGAAATATTAGGTACATTTGAAAAGTGAAAAGAGCGTATTAAAAATGTTTGATCATCCCAATTTGAAGCATATACCGAAACTAAAATGACAGGAAGTGCATATAGTTTTCCCACCACAATTACATAACGTCCAGCAGCATCCGTTTTAACACTGGATGCTGTAAATTGCACTTGTTTACTAACTAAGATGGCCACCCCTCTCAATTTAGATAGGAAGTTAGACTGAAACACCTGACCARACCAGCGCCTGCTTAGATTTGCACTGTCTGCCTTATGCAAATGGGTCACCTGCAAAAAAGTAATATTAGCATCAAGTTGTCTTAAATGTGTCATAACTTTCCTAAATTTCACTCGACCATTGAGGGATTTCACATTCCAACTCACACAGTTAACTGGGTGACTGTTGATGAACCTGGTAATATTAGAACTGCTCATGCATGGCCAATTGGACTGTAGTACAATAGACACAAACCATCACAAAAAAAACCTGAAAAAGACATTCTCAAAACAAATGGATCCGGTATAGTCCCACCCCTTTCTCCTAAAAAAACGGAGAACCCAACAAACAAAAAATCCACACATTTGTGCTTATACTGGGGGACTTAACTCCCTGCCTGGACTCCCGCCATAACTAAATAACAATAACCAAAAATAAATAAAAGAAGGGGTTCCCTTACTTTAAAGTATTATTACTGTTTATGCTCCTTGCAGCACTGATAAATAAATCACTAACCAAGATCCGGACAGACCCCCTGTGAAACTCTCGTACATAGAACAAAAAGAGGAATGTTGTCCCTGAGAATAATGTCTAAAATTAAATCAAGATATAACGCTGGACATAAAGTTGGAAGGTTCATTACAACCTTACAGTCGTAATGGATCGATGAGGGCTGGACCTGCGGTCAACGCCGGTCCTCGTTGTCCGTCGCTGAGATGATCCTCTTTTTAACGTAGTCCATTGCTTTATTGGCATCCAGGAATTCCTTGTTTTCCTCCCCATGGGAGATGCGGAGCCGTGCAGGAAAAACCAAGCTGTAACGAACATCACATCATTGCGAAGGAGCCTCCTCACCTCCGTAAACGTCACTCGAACCTTGGCCACAGCTGCCGTGTAGTCAGATGTGATGATGATCGCTGCCTCCTTAAAACGAAGAGGACCACGACTCTGAGCCCGACGCAGTATTTCCACACATTCTTGATAATAGTGCAGCTCAGTGAGAATAACCCACGGCTTATCGTCTGACCTGTTTCCACCTGGAGAGCGATGGGCTCGGTCCACCAGTGGCTCTTTATCCATCTGTAGAACCTCTGTTAGCAGTTTAGCCACTGCTGAAGTGGAGCTGGATTCTGGCGTTTCAGGAACTCCAATAATCTGCACATTGCACCTTCTCATGCGCCCCTCCATATCGTCACACTTCTTTTTGAGCCCACCGACTTCTTCTTTCAGTTCCAACACGGTGGTGTGCAGAGAAACAACCTCCTCGGACCAGGTTGACAAACCATTCTCCACCTCCTTAACGCTTTGCTTAACGTGGTCCAGGTCTGCGCGCAGTAGCATCGTGCCGTTAGCCACCTCCGCTCTCACCGCTTGTAGCTCTCCTTTAATAAGAGTAAACTCTTCAGCCAAAGCCGCTTTTATTTCGGATTTGATCACAGCTGAGAGATCGGCTTTTATAGCGGCAAGAATGTCAGACTTCAAGGAGAGTGCGTCCGCTTCGTTGCGGGAGGGAGAGGAGGGCGCCGAAACTCCGGCTTTAGCTGCAGTCAGCTCTGAGGCGGCCTCGGGCCTAACAGCCGTTGAGCTAGAATGTTAGCCTTTCCTCGAG
>NW_013952713.1:628297-630436 GCF_001266775.1 Austrofundulus limnaeus | reverse complement strand
AATGTTTTAGTCACTTAGATTATTGTCTGCTGATGAAAGCTGAAAGACAGGCAGGTGTGKTGTTGCAGAAATAATCCCAGTTTATTCCAAAAACAAACATTTACTTCCTTTAGTTTTGTCTCTAGTCCAGAGTCAGGTCTCGGAGCAGCAGCTTGATCAGGGAGGTCCAGGGGTCTCATGCATAAAGGATTGCGCAGCTTTCACACCAAAAGTTGACGTACGGACAAATTTAGAAATGTGCGCCGCACCAAAATAGTCAGATGTATAAAACCATGTGCACGCATGTTCCTGCGCACCTTTCCTTTATACATCCCAACGAACGTGGAACTGAGCGCACGTGAGACACCTCCGCTGACACGCCTCCATTTAAATATGTAAAATAGATGTAAATGTGTCCAGCGTGTGAGATTCTCCTCAGATTGTCCTCTCTGTGGGATCAGAAATGATTTTTAGATGCAGGAAAATTATACATTAAATGGAGAATGAGTGAGAAAACTGTCTAAATAAGTAGTGGGGTGTCATTGTTTTATGTGGCGCATTCACACGGGATAACCAAATCCTGAGATTTTCCTGAAATTTACAGACATCTCCCGAATGTGATGTTGAAGTCTGTTTAGTTGAACACGGCGTTGAACGGACATTAAAAAACAAACAATAAAAAAACAATTAAAAAAACTATGAACATCAAGTTATCCACCTATTCCTCTCTCCTTTGCTCCTGCGTTACAGCAGGCGCTGTCATCTCCACAGACCCCCACCCCACTGCCACGAGCGGGTGCGAGTGGTAGCCTTCAGATTTTTAGCAAAAAATATAGATTTTTGAGGCTCATTAGACGGTAAACGTCCAAAGGGGTTGACATACTGTATATGAACACCTTCCCAGCTGGCGAGGGTGCACGCGCCTGGCGCCATAATCTACCCAAAGCGCAGCTGCTGCGCTACGGCCACAGATCAGCACTCAGCATCAGCCAGAAGGCTACACACAGAAAAAATAATTATTGTTACCATACAGTGAGCCACCATTTGCATCCGATTTTGCTCCCTGTCTTCAGCCTTTTTTAGTTTTATTGTTTTTATGCCGCACGTAATGTGTCGGGTTTTTCCGGCCCGAGACCCAAAAGGTTTTCAATTATATGACAAAAATAAAAAAACGGTTTACAGACTGGACTGAGGTTCTTTGATCATTTTTAGACTGATCTATATTCTTGTCTGAGGTTAAATGATTTTCAGTCCTGGGGTTCAGTTTCATGATCGTTCAATTTAAACAATAAAACCTCAAACTAAAAAAAAATCTGACACCGTTTCCAGACACTCTTTACATCCAGAAAACACAACAAAGTCATATTTCTGTGGATTCAGGTCAGATTCATGACTTTGTGGGTTAAAACTGTTGGCTGAAAAACTTTGCGTGGCTGCCGCACATTCTCACAGCAGGTGAAAATTGTGCGTAAATACTCACACTTTCACGCAACGTTGGTTTTTAATATATTCCAACGTGGGCGTAGAACCTGGCGCACGTAACCTTTTTGTGCTCACGCACCATTTATACATGAGGCCCCAGAACTCCTCCTTAGGGAGGCATTTTTACCAGCTGAACCACCTCAGCTGGTTCCTCGGCTGTGGAGAAGCAGCAGCTCTGAAAGTCTCCTAGAACTGAACTTCTCACCCTGTCTCTAAGAGAGTCCAGCTACCCTGCAGAGAAAACTCATTTGGACCACTAGTCCTTCTTTCAGTCACTACCCAGAGTCCCTAACTGAAAGTGGGGGAGAGAAACAAACTCAAACATCAGCCCTGTATATGGAAATGATCTGATCCAACATATATTCCATCTATTATTTTTACCTGCTGTTTATTTTGGTGTTAATGATGACTGTCATTTGACTTTTCTGTACATATATTTAATTTTTGTTAATTTATTTCTTACATTTTGGTCCCAGACATTTAGGTTTGTGTAGGGAAAACCCAAGAACAGAACAAAATCTCAAACTGATGGGACACACATCAGAGGCAGTGGGGGTTCAGTGTCTTGCCCAAGGACACTTGAACACGTGACTGAATAGCGAGCAAATCAAACCACTAACTCTCTGATTAGACGACTGTTACTCTCTCTCTCTCTCTCTCTCTCTCTCTCTCTCTCTC
>NW_013952713.1:625871-627182 GCF_001266775.1 Austrofundulus limnaeus | reverse complement strand
ATAAGCTTTTAATACTTGATATACAACAACCAAAGTGCACAAAAAAGCTTTTTTCAGGAGAAAGGGGTTCATCTGTCCCATTGTTCACCTGTAAAAGTGGAAATGGATTGGAATAAAATGTCTGTACTTCAATCATTTTACAGCAATTGAGCTAAAATTTAGCATGGCAGTAGTTGAAACTCATACCCATCAAATACGTATATTTGCAAGATCAAATATCATGCAAGTTCTTTGTTTAAAACTTTGGATTGTAAAGTTGTAGGCAATATGCATATTAAGGAATGTTACTTTTTAAATTTAGAAAAGTTAAATAAAATTTTGAAATGCTCATATGACAGTACTTTACACACTTTAATATGTTTGACTTGTCAGGTGACTTGAGTTATTAGGAGTTTAAAAAAAATGAAAAAAGTGGGAGCAGCAGTGGAGATGAACCACTCACCCTCAGGGGCTTTTCCAAAATGTGTGAGTATGTGAGGAAAAACCAAATGAAGCTGGAGACCATAAGGCAGAGTGTTTTTGCCTCCAAGTCTGTCGTTTCTGCCGACCTGATCAGAGGAAACAGTGCTGCCATTTCTTTGGCCTGTCAGAGTGTTAACCACCAGGGCCGCCGTCGGCACGCATATGTGTACGTCATCACTTCTGATTTTCTCAGTGTTTGAAAATTTCATCCCCCTCACTGCATTTCCTCCTCCCTTTAATTGCTTATGACACACAGATTGCCAGAGTCATCAGATGGATTATAGAGAGAGGGATGAAGGTGGGGATGTCAAGCAGAATTTGGTCACACTCACGCCCAGATTTCATTACAAGTTAAGGTTGTTGGAGGCCAAACAGACCTCTGGCTCACTGTGAATCATCTTTGCATTTAAATGTGGAAAAAAATGGGACTTCACATCCAAATACTCAGTTTTAAAGAGTCCCAAATACACAAGCATCACTATCAACACAGCAGTAAAAGCCTTCTTCATCTCTGTATATATCTGTTAAATAAGATGCATGCAGAAGTAAGATGAAACTTATTTGAAAAAATTTTCCACATGTGCATCTTTTCAGTTCTTTTATATTAAAAAAAACTCAAACGAAGTACACAACAGAATGTGAAATGAAGCATAAATTAAGGCCTGTGCAAATCTTTTTTTTCTTCATGTCACGCAAATTGTAGTTCTTTTTGGTTCTCAGCTTTTAGCCAGCAGGCACTTTACAAAATTGTACTTCATAAATATTGACAAACTGTAGTTATGTGCAGGCAAATGTTTGTCTGTCAAGATGTACAGTAGCTGTATTTGAAAAAAATATATACATGTATAT
>NW_013952713.1:621940-625841 GCF_001266775.1 Austrofundulus limnaeus | reverse complement strand
TATATATATATTGTTAGCAAAGGTACAGTAGATGTTTTAAAATATAATGAATGATAGGGAACAGCTATCAAGTTCCCTTCCCAGTTGGTAAGGGTCTTTACTCATAAATGTCCAGACAGGGGTGGACTTAAGACTTGGGCCTATTTTATTAGAAAAGGCTTAGTATTTATAGCTGGGTAAGCAGGTGCTCCTTTCTGTGTGAGCAAACAACATTTCCCCCCACTTCACCTTTTCTCTTTGATCTCAAATTGAGATAATGTCCTGCATTTTGACTAGTTCTCAAAAATCAGCTCTTCATCTCAATCTTCTGCCACTTATCCACAGTTGTGTTGCAGAGGCAACAGGTCTTGGAGAGAAACCCAGACATACATCACCCTAGTGACACTTTCTAGCTCGTCCTGGGGGACCTGAGGCTTTCATAGGACAGAGAGGATATAATTCCTCCAGTGAGCTCTGGTCTTCTCTAGGGCCTCCTACTAGTGGGGCATGCCCAAAATACCTCTACAGGGATGTGTCAGGCATTCTAATAAAATGAACCACCTCATCTGAGTACTTTCGATGTGGAGGAGCAGTGGCTCTACTCTGAGCTCCCTCCCAATGACGGAGCTCCTCACCCTGTCATTAAGGCTGAACCCAACCACCCTATGAAGGAAGCTCATTCTTTGGGTCATGATCCACACCTCATGACCATAGGTGAGGGTTGTAATGTAGACATACCAGTGAATCAAGAGTGTTGCCTTTCAATGTAGTGCTTTCTTCACTACGCTTCATGAAAGAAATTAAATTTGGATTATCTCTTGGTATCTGAGCCTGTGACAGCAGCACCTGCAGCCACACAATGAATAAAGGTTGTGGTTGTTATTTTAATTTTTTTTATTTATTTTTTTTGGGGGGGGGGGCATCTTATGGTTTTTTGTTTGTGAATGCACATAAATTTCATTAATCTAAGTTAAATAATTTACAATATAAGTAGTTATGTAATTTCTTGTTTTAGCATCATTTGATATTGACGTTAATTATTTGGAGTGCACACATTTAGTGAACTTTCTTTATCAGTTTTTGTAATGGTTTGTTTTTCATCTATCATGGTTTAGCTTTTGTTTCTTTGAGTTGCCAGTTCCTTTGGGGAGGCTGCTGAAGGTGTCCTGTCACTCACTGTAAGCAGACCCAGCTGCAACACATAGAAGTCACAGCTTCATTAGGCCACTCTGGGAAAGTTAAAGCTTGTATTTTCATTTCTGATTAGTTAATTTTTGAGACCTAATATTTATTTTCTTAGATTAAAGTTAAATATTACTTTGATCCGTTTTTGTTTTTAGTTGTATTTGTAATTTAGAATATTTATTTTGTTAGTTTTTTTCCCACCTGTGTCCAAATGGTCTGATCAGCAACTTTGTAAGTTCTCCTCATGTCTTAATCAAGAAGGTCCGTTTTGCTTTAGTTCCTAAGTTGGTACCTTAGTTGAAGTTTATTTTGTTAACCTTTTTTATGGGCCCAAAGCTGCAGTTTTTTGAGTTTTTGTCAATAAATTAGAACCATTTTTTCATTAATCCTTTGTGCCTCTCTCTCTTGCTGCCTTACGTGAACCCTCACAGAGCCATACGGTGACAGCAGAGATCAGACCACACAAAGCTTTCCCAGTATCTTTTGTTCAATGTTAGTCAACCTGTGTACTGTAGCCTCAGTTTTCTGTTCTCAGCTGACAGGACTGGCACCTCCTGTGGTCTTCTGCAGCTGTAGCCCACCTACTTAAAGTTGTGTTCAGAAATGGGTTTCTGCAGATCTTGGTAGAAAATGAGTCATTGTTTGAGCTGCTGTTGCCATGAAAGAATCTGTTCACTCTCCCCTGACATCAAAAAGGTATTTTTGTACACACAACTGTTGCTCATTAGTTATTTTCTCTTGTTTTTGACCATTCTGTCAACCATAGAAATGGTTATCCACAAAAAAAAAAAAAAAAAAATAGACAAACCAGCCCAACAACCAAGACACATTCAAAGTCACTTAAATCTTCCTTTTTTCTCCATTCTGGTTTAAACTTTAGCAAGTCATCTTCATCACGTCTACACGCCTAAACCCCTTGATCTGCGCTATATGATTGGTTAATTACCTATTTGTGTTCAAGTTTAATGCAGTTTATATGTAAAGCACCAATTCCCAACAAATGGCTCAGGGCACTGTAAAAACCATTCACATACATTATAAATTCCCAGTTAGTAAAAATGACATATCTAAGGATCTTATGTCAAATCTCCTCTTTGTCGCATCCTGGGAAAGCACACAGGTGTAAGAGTACTTACATCTCTTACAACGAAAGTTATAAGGATGTTGTTTACCAAGGGTTCTTGACTATTAAGAAAAATACCTCTTTGTGCAAGAGTGAATGACAAACACAATAAGTGACAAATCACACAAATTATGAGTGAACAACTTAATTGTGGGCAATCAATTTTCCAATAAAAGTTTAAGAGTTAACAACAATAAGCACGCGTCCGCACTATTAATTATTAATACGACAATTTCAGAAACAGCCAAACATCAGCTTTTTTAAATTATTTTATTTAACAGGACAGTGCATATTAATAACAGTACATCTGCAACATGCCAGAATTAGCCAAAGGCTAGTTTTCCCCTGTAGTCCTGGTGGCCAGTGTGTACAGTGGCACCCTAGGAAAACATAAAATATTAAATAAAATCATCAACAATTTAAGAACAGCACATGTAAGGCAGTGTAGATTCGTTACAAGAGAAACAACATTAATGGTAAAAACAGTGTAATACAAATAAAAGTACCCGGTAGTTCAGAAAAGAAAAAAAAGAAGAAAAAAGTAAAAAAAAAAAAAAACAGCAACAGCAAAACATTTTAGTAAGAGCGTAAAATCAGCAATGAAAATATCAAGCAAAATGAAAAAGATTAAGACACTGAATAAAAGCAAGGTAAAATGACAAACAATGTTGATAGAACGACAAGATAGAGTTTACCACTTAGCTTAGATGTTAAATGAAACCAGAGCATTTGCAGGTACTTAAACTTAGGTTTTGGCAAAGTAGATAAGTGAAGGAATAGAAGGAAAGGAAAACTAATTAGTTATTTCTAATTTTATCTTAAGAATGTGGGTTTGACCAGAAGAGCGAAGCGTCGTCCACTCTGTTTCAGCTAAAGCCAGGAACGCTAGTAAGCCAGCTTTTACCTTGATGACGACAGGTAACCCATCAACAGTCCAGGCAGTGTGAAGGTCAAAGAGTGGGCAAGGAACCCTCCAGGCAGTTACTCCTCAGCACCAGTCTGAAACTCCATGTCAAGCCATAAAGGAGAGGCAAGGCCCAATTGGATCCTGTTTCCCAAATAAAAGTACTTCCCAGAGGAAGTTGTTTTTTTTCTTGAAAAGGAAAGTCAATGGAAGGTCCCCATGGGGTTCAAAACAAAAGGATCCTTCTTTCTTTTTTTCCCTTTGACTTCCCAGAGGAAGTGAAAAGAAGTTGCTTGTGGAGCTTTTGAGCTCGTGTGGTGGGTCATGCCATGTGGTGGTCGTGTCCCGGCTGGGATATTCGCTCTTTGGCAAATGAGTCGAATTCCTCAGCTCAGATGGCTGCATCCTCTGCAAGGAGAAAAAACGTCTGCTTCGTTGTCGAAGCGAAAGTGTGTCTGACTGAGGGCCGGCCGGGTTGTTAGTCACTAAGAAGAAAGGTAGTTCCTAGGCGTCCGTCCTCAATTGGATAAGTTAGTAGAACTGGGAGATTAGAAATGTTAATTCATGGACTGCCAGTCACCATCTGGAACTAAACAAACATTGTGGATATCTGCCCAGCTGCACGTGTCATGTTGACCTGTTGCTCTTCAACGCTGAAAGAATTAATTATTTCAACTCAAGACATTCGCTATATATAGCAAATATATATA
>NW_013952713.1:615058-621035 GCF_001266775.1 Austrofundulus limnaeus | reverse complement strand
TATATATATATAGTTGTTCCAACTTCACAGACAGCAGTGTCTTGTATTCTGTTTGTGGTGCTCATATCTTTCCATGCAGAATAGCATCCCTTGTTTTTTAAGTTCAACATCCACAGCTCAGATACTTACTGTTGTTGCCTGCAGAAAAGGCGGATGTTAGCGCAGGTCTATGTTTGTCCTGTTCTTTTATCATTTTATTCAGAAGCAGTGTGACAGCTTTGTGTCCCTGAGTTGTGAAAATGAATTAGTGCTGTAGCCTTGGCAGGTTTAATATGTTACTCAAGCAGGCTGCATGTACATGCTGTGAGTTGTGTTAGCAACCGACAATAATATCCCTGTCATGCCTTTCATATTAACATTTTATTCCTTCTATTTCCGTCTCACATACACTGCATTTATCTGCCTGCTGCTTTCAGCTCATTTATACCTTGTCTTTGTTCTTGAAATAAATTTCATCCTCATAATTATTATGTCAGCTTTTCTTCTCCATTGCTTTATCCTCTTTTCTGGCTTTTACAGACAGATGCTTTGTGAAGCGTTTTGATATTTTAACTGTATTGACCAGGATGCCTTGTATAAACAGAGTTAGAGAAGATGGTGCAATTTAGAAGTTTAAGTAGATTCTTGTTTCAATTCTCCACATTTTCACAGGTTTTGTGATGGCAGCGCACAATCTTTTTGTGGTGCACAACTTTTGTCATACTTGATGAGCTTGCTTGTGACAAAATGTGGACTCATCTGGGATCTGACAATACTGTGGTGCCTGAGTTTTTATAAAGTTTAGATTCAGACTCTATGTGAGAGACATAGGAGGATATAGTAGAAAAAGGGCAGAGGACATGTTTAAGGGTCTGACTTGATAAACATCATAGCATCAGGGAATAATCTTGTTGACCAGACCTTGAGGCAACACTGGGTGGTTGAGGTCCATCATTAAACTATTTGCTCTGGTTCAACAATTAGGGCTTACTGTCCACCTGTTATGGAAATTTCCAGGATGCTCTTCACCACACAGCAGCACAGAGGCCAATGTGTTTAAGCCTTCTCATAAAATACAAACATTAATGAAGCTTTTTCTTTAATCAATGTTGATTGTGCCACTTCGTTTTCACCTGCTCTGCGGTTTCCCCTCCAATAAGAGGGATGTAAGCTCTTCTCCCAAAGTCCATCATAATCTTTTTAGTCTTCGTCCCAAGTCTACCCAGGCTGTGAGCAGAAGTGAGCCCAACTATACCTAGCTGGTAACGCACATCACACGCAAGCTCTTTACCTGCAAGTGAGGTTACCTTCCACGTCCCTAGAGCCAGTCAACGCTGCCAGGAATTGACATGACCAGGGACCTTCCCCCACCTGCTGCATTGCACCCAACCAAAGATTTCACAATAAATACTAAGTGTGATAAATCTTCCAAGTCTATATTGTTTGTACCTAGAAACAAATCATTACATTTGGGTAGATTTCATTATTTATAAAACTGAATGTTTGATTTTGCATGTGAATGTTGATTACAGAATAAGACAGAACACTGAAATTTCCCTTTGGGATCAATGAAATATTTTTGAGTTGAATTTTAACTGTCAGTTTTTTTCTTTTCTACCTAAAACTTAAATAAATAAATAAATAAATAAATTTAATCGTGAACCTGTTCTGTGCATGCACACCTACACAACTTATTCTTTTGGCGTTTGAGTCTTTCAATCCATGATAAATATCAGCTTTTCTTGTCCTGAACAAGGTATCAGTGGTTATTTGGGCTTATTTCTCCAATCTGTTGTTCACCTCAGTACAGAGACGAAATCCATTTCTGTCGGCTTGGCAGTGAGAGAGACTGTAGGACTAGGTAATTTGGCTGGCTGGCACCCTCTTGTATCTCTGTCTGAGCTGCTGAGCTATCTCAGGCCCTATTTCCCAAGTTTACTTCAAACAAACAAGTGGGTGCACACAAAAAGCCCTCAGCTCACAAACTGCCCTTCAGCTGAAATAAAAGTCCGAACATCCGGAGCAGTTGCTGAGATTTATCCTGTTTTTGTTAAGAATCACCTGGGCAAGTGAAAAAAAGGCACAAAGGAATTTATTTTGTTCACATAATACAGTCATCATCTTTACAGTTTATGTCTGGATTTTAACAAAAACTGAAATACTGAAGGTTTAATTCTTTTTCAAGGTGTCCATTAGAAATGTTTATTCTCCTTTGACAAAGAAAACTAAGATTTTGAAAAAACAGTCAGTAGTCATGTCAGTAGTTTGTTGGGAGTGTAGTACAATTTGCAGTAAGCTGACAGGGAAGCATATCAAAACACAAACAAGGTGTGTCAACTTAGACAGAAATCCAGGATTGAAGTTTTCTCCAGGTTTGGACCTGGACCTCGCAGATGCTGCTCAATAAATTCCACTTTGTCAACACAGATAGGCAGAATTTACATAAATTAATTTTAATGTTACAGGCACTTTAGGTAATGACTGAGGCTGCAGAGCCAAGAACATATTTAAATGCATCCAGGTACTACAGCCAGAGACTGAATCACCTGGAGAACACAGTTACTGCTGGGGTAAAATAAAAATCACGAGTTTCTTTAGAAAGTATATAAATAAATCAGCGAAATCTCAGGAATGATTTCTGTGCTTAATGTTGCTGTAAAACAAAATCTTTTCTGAAAAGCTGTGCACCACAAAGTTTGTCGAAGACAAAAGTAAAATGGAATGAAATGCAAGACATAATTAATAAACTCTTGAAATTCAACAGTAGTAGCACCTTTGCTATAGTTTTTCATGATTATTATTTGTTGTAAACTCCTAAAATAAAATAAAAAATAATGACTGCTTCAAGGTTTCATTTAAGTTTCATAACAAGAAAAGACATTTTCCCCATCAGAAAACATGGAATAGTCATTTTGAGGAATTTGAGCTGCTTTGCCATTTGATCACAATCGTGTTAAAAACTGCAGCCAGGTTCACCAAGAGGGGCCTTCTGGAGCTTGATGAGGATACAAGCATGGGAAGGAAATCACACAGATATAAAAGAAAGAGTTCTAAAACAGAACATTATGTGAGGCTGTGCTGGTGGAGTCGTTATCTAGCAGAGAGTCATCTTTTGTTTTAATGGGACACTGACTGTGTGTGTAAGGCACAGCTCACCGAACGTGTCAGGAAAAGATCAGCTTAGAGGTCAGTGGTAATGACAGGAGTGACTCCATGGATGAGGAGTGTGGGTCCCAAATCCTGAGTAAGTAGTTCCAGCTGACGTAAATAGGCTGTGTAGCGGCGGGTGTCGGCTGGGGGGCGGGGCAAGTACAGGAAGCGTACAGTTGGAGGTGGCTGGGCCTGATCCAGGATCAGCCTATTGACGGCTGAGAGGTAGTCATCTGACACACGGGTGGCGTTGCTCGGGAAGCTGTTAACGTAATCATCCTCATCCTCCTCTTCGACGGCTCTCTCCACGCTCCCATCAGCAGTGGAGTCCTGGGACTCGACCTGCTCCTTCTTGTTCCAGCCGCTCTGGCGCTGCCAGTGTAGCGCCACGACCTGGTCCCAGGGCACGGTGCGCACTTGAGCTTTAATTCTCAGCTCTTTCAGGAGCTGGCCGAGCTTTTCCTCTGAGCCCCTTACACTCCGCCCCTCCTCCACACACAGGAAAAGGCGCAGCTTTGCTTTGCGCCAGGCTTTCACCATGTTCAGGATACACGCTAGCTGTAGCAAGAACAGAGAGCAGGTATCGACATAGCTGCTGCTGTCCGGCCGCATGAGGTTAATTGGCCAGACATCAACAAACACCTTCCTAGAAGATGGTGGTGAGAGGGCTTGGGTTCGGTCGAAGTCATTGAAGTATCGAGTGAGTACCACATTTTTTAGCATCTTCATGGCATCACTAATAATTGCAACATACTCCTGAGGGCCTAAAATCTTCCCGTCCCCAAATTCACCATGATCATGCCTGTCACTAGACCCCCTCAGGGAGGTAAAATGGAAGAGAGGAGGTTGCTCAAGCTCCTGAGAATTGCTGCAAGTGTCTGTGGACTCGCTGGATGACAGGAAGGGATCGATCAGCTTGTCCTTTGGAAGACAGTCATCATAAAAACCAAGCACCAAGGTGTTAGGCCGCATCCCACCTAAAGGAAAATTAATAAGGTTTTGTTAATAACATTTCTTATTGGTTAGCATTTCTTTGGTTCAATTAGGTAAAGGGTAGATGGACGTTTGCCTATTCAGTTTTATAAAGCTAAACGCGAAATGTAGAGACAACAAACACTTTCATCTAACTGCAAGCACCAGAACTGTCTGTACAAAAATAATTCAATAAAAACACTTGTACTGTAACACTACTAGCTAGTAATGTTACTGAAAGAAGTTTCGTCAATGTTTTTGAGATGATTCAATCCAAACTGAAACAGATTGCTGCCAACGTGATTAGGTTTCACTGAACCAAACAAAGTAACAAAGAAAGTGTGAAAATTTTGAACTGATGCAAATTAAATGATAAATAAAGTCATTTAGGGAAAAAATAATATTGAGCAGCATACAGGCCAGTCCTTGGGCAATAATAACACCGAAATGTGCAGTTTTTGATACAGATAACTACTCTAGGGCTATCCAACTAAACTGCTCAAGGGTATTACCCGACAGTGGTAGTGCAACACTGCATTATGTATCAGAAACAGGTTTTATTTTCTTTTACCTTTTAAATGTATTTTCTTGCACTGAATCACAAATTTACAACTGATTTCAAATCTATTTTTTTATTAAATGGGGTTTCTGCAGAAATCAGCCAATTAATGCTTTTTAATGCCAATTTAATGACACTGTAAAATATTTTAATGCTTTCGACAGTGAACACATACATTTTACAAGTTTATTAAAGTTTATTTAAAGCTCTTTTTGATGCTATTGACAATAAATGCATAAACTATTACGCAACTTGTTTGTTTTTGTTTACTAGCTGTTTTTCCTATCCAAACTTATTTGAACGAGCATCGCAGAACCAAAAGATGTGTGGAACACCACCATTTATATACAGTCTCCTCCAAAAGTATTGAAACAAGGCAAATTCCATTTTTGTTGTTCAAAAGATGTATATGAGACAAGATTTTAGAATTTCATCGGGGTTAGGTGATTGACTTGACCAAACTTAAAACTTCAACTGTTTTCCCAACTGGCCAGCTCTTCCCTCCCGCGTGCTCCTGCAATGAATTGTGTCAAAAGAAATGGATATGATATATGTAATGGTGAAATTAGGAGAGAAAATAGAAGATAAAAAGTGTTGGAAACTTGGAGGAGTGGGTAAATTAAGGGTATGCAAGACCTCATTTCGTAATAACAGCGTATTATGTAATAATGTAACAAAATCAGGCTTCAAAACGTAATAAACTCGCGCTAAAACCACATTATGTAATAAATGACACAAAATGTAATAAAAGAATTTAAACGCATTATGTAATAACGTTATTACATTTTGCGGCAATTGTTACAAAATGCGGTGGTGTAATAATTTGGTGCATTATGTGATAAACAATCAAAAACCAGTATGTCTGTTCATCCTAATCAATATACTTGTAATAACTGTCATGTTGCAAATACTACATAATTAAATCTTTATAACTTTGGTCAATAAACACTGAACTTCTCATCTTTTATTTGCGTTTTCAGTCAAATTCTTGTGTATATGGATGTATAGTGCAATCTCATGGATTTTTTTCATGCTTTATGGAATCTTTGAAAAACTTAGTTTCTAAATTATTCAACATGTCAGAGCCTGTAGGATGTTAAAAACAATTATTAACATCAAATATCCACTTCCAACCCACTCTATTGCTACAAACAAGTTCTTCACCTCATTTCCTTTTGATACAGAAGCCGACAGTCCGCCTGCACCGCCCCCCCGCGGCTGATGGTCTACCTGCACCCCACCCCCGTGATTAATACAGTTTTTTTTTTACAAAAATTACAGATTTTTAAGGCTCATTATACAGATAAATGTCTGAAG
>NW_013952713.1:613198-615048 GCF_001266775.1 Austrofundulus limnaeus | reverse complement strand
TATTTTTTTTTTTTAGAGTTGTCTACAAAGTGGAATAATTTCTGTTGTAACAGGGATCAGGACAGTAAATCTGAAAATGCAAATAAAAGATGAGAAGTTCGATGTATATTGACCAAAGTTATAAAGATTTAATTATGTAGTATATGCAACATGACAGTTATTAGTAAACTGATTAGGATGAACAGACTGGTTTTTGATTGTTTATCACATAATGCACCAGATTATTACACCACCCCATTTTGTAATAATTGCCGCAAAATGTAATAACGTTATTACATAATGTGGTGAAGATTTTTATTACATTTTGCTTCAATTATTACATAATGCAGTTTTAGCATGAGTTTATTACATTTTGAAGTCTGATTTTGTTACATTATTACATAATGCGCTGTTATTACAAAATGAGGTCTTACAGGGTATAATCTTTAGACTTGTGTTTACAGGTAAACTGAAGGTTATAAAAACCTCAGGAAAGCAAGAATTGTTAACACAGCACGTAGCTTACCTTTCCACATAACCAGTTCAACTATTTTTATTCCAAACACTGCAAAATCGTCCAACTTCCTGATTGTTGCCAGGCTGCTGCCATGCCCCAATTTCCTCATTTTAGCTGGAGTTTACATTTACCCATTTTGTCTCTGCATCTGAAGTTTTCCTGTTTTCTCTCGGCCGTCATGTGTCCTGTGATCATCACTGACCAGCCACAAACAATTATTAAGTAAAGTGGTTCTGCATATGACTCTCATGCACTACCAATAGATCACCCTGATAAACCTGTGGCTGAGAGTTTTCCAAAATCACTCCTCAGTTTTCTTAAAGATAAATTAAAACTATTTAACGCCCCTGAAGTTCAATAAATTTTATGCTTTTAATGTCATTTAAGGCCTTGATTTTAGATAAATCCATTTAATGACTTTTAAGGCATTTTATGACCTACAGAAACCCTGTTAAATTAGGTAAAAATATAAATAAAAAGTTTACTTTTTTGGGGGGTGGGCCATACTGAAGTCACCCTTGGGCCCAATGGTGGCCCACAAGCTGCTAGCTGGTACTGTTCATGCTTTGGTTCCTATTTATCTGGTAGACCCTTCTCTGTTGATTTTGGAAACTGATCTTCCTCAAGACCCCTCATTAGTTGTGGAGTTCCTCAGGGATCTGTGCACTCGCTGTCATATGTAGCTGCAGTTACATAGCTGGCAGTATTGCTACTGACCCAGTCCAGAGATGAAGAGGAGATGCTGGACACCATGACGTACAGAATCAGCCAGTGTCAGGTTGACAAAGGCTTTGATGTTTAGATGGTCCACCAGAGCGAGCCAGGAGTCATATTGGGACTGCAGGGGGTCAGACGGTAAAGTGCCTGGAAGCAAAAAAAAAACAAACCTATAAAATAAAATCAATAACAGAATGTGGGACGATGACGGTAAGTGGTAAGAAATACAGTGGAACAGCAGAATGTTGACTAGAGCTCAGAGTATACTCACTTTTTTATGCATGATGAGATATAAAATCAGACGTCTTTTAGTCTAATATGATTTGATTCATGTATACTGTGTCCTTGTAAAACCTTGCCTATCTGTGCATTTGTCCTTATGTTCCCTGTTTTTGTTATCAAAACAATGAGCTGCAGAATCCCTTAAAATTTCTTCATTTTTGCCAGCCTGGATACTTTTCCATGCACCATTTCCCTTTAGTTTCTGGCCTTGGAAGTTAGGTTTGGGTGTCACACTGGAGGCATGACACAAAGGATTTTAATTTAAGTTTTGCTTTTAATAACGCCACTCTGCATATGTTTGCCTCTCTGCATCTCTCTCTCTCTCTCTCTCTCTCTCTCTCTCTCTCTCTCTCTC
>NW_013952713.1:607044-611598 GCF_001266775.1 Austrofundulus limnaeus | reverse complement strand
GATCTTTGGGGTGAACCAGCCTTTGCCGTAATGTGTTTTGGGGTTTGAAAGCTACTGGGACATCATGTTTAGAAAATAAACRTCTCAGTTTCTCCGAAACACCCGCCACATACGGAATAACCACTGGTTTGGGTCTGGGTTTGGGGTAAATTAAGAACAAGGAAAGGAGGAAAGTAAGATTAGTATGTTACTACTACTTTTACTTTTATCAGTGTGGGTCAGCCGGAACTGCATGTCTTTTCTAAGCTCAGGTTCCACATGACACGTCACTCCGAACACATCAGCTTTTACCTGATAATGTCTTCTTAAGGCACACTCGAGGTAGGAGCTGGCTTGCCTCCGATCAGTCAGGGAACTGATGTCGGCTCGCTTACCGGTCATTGGCGAACAGGTGTTTTCACAGGTAACTTGCGTCTCTTTCAGTCCAAGCCAGAAAAATTCAAGCTGTATCCGGTCCCTCTTTCCAAAATAAAATCTCCCCTCGGGAGTTAAAAACACTCAGAGGCTCGAAGCCTCGATTTGGAACCATCGGCAGGCGTGCCAGTTCCCTGGCTGTGAAGTCTTCCCTAGTTAGCTCATGGGATCAGACTTAAAGCCAAACTGAATTTTCTCCGGAGAGAATACCAGCTGTCTTCCTCGGTTGGAATCAGGAAGAAGAGTGTCTGTCGCTCAAAGCCGTCGGGTTAGTAAAAGAAATGGATTTCTGGAATTGTTTGGTTCCGCCCTCAGGCTTAGAGATAAGTCAGAGAAAGAAAGATAAAGATTTGCCTGCGGCGCCAGCCCAAGGTTAAAATTCTGTGGCTGTTCAACAACATGATAYGATAACCTCTTTTCAGCTTTCTTCTGATAGACTCTAAGAGAAATCACTGCAAAACATTTATGATGATTAATTAACATTTCTGCTTTATAATCAGTTCTGAACCTTCTGTTAGTCCAGATAAATGAAAGATTTTCTCAGGAAAAATCCACAATTATCTTACTGTGTTCACAGTAAAATAAAAACAGTGATTTACATAAAAACTCAATGAAAACATTCTAATCAGATTCTCTGTGATTTTTTTATACCATTATTAATCTTTAAGGCACGATAAAAGAAAAGAAGTGGTTCCACTTTTCCTGTGACAGTCATCATGATTTAACAAATGCATAAACATTCTTAGTTAAACAACAAATGAATCACGAACAGAAGAGATTGTTCTGTCCATTATCTGATTAAGAGAACTGAGGTGTTCTCTTCCATGGTTAGGATGACCTGTCATGGCCTAAATAGAGTTCAGTTTGTGACAGAGTTCCTGTCCTCTCATCAGGCCTGTCCGAGGCCTGCTTGGAGGCAGTAAATCTTGTTTCTTCACTTGAGGTGACCCCTACACTATAGACCAGATTCTTTAAACAGATATTTGAACATTTTACTTTTGATGTTGGCGTTTAAAGTCCAGTTGTCAGTTAGGGTTGGTCAATTGGACAAATGATTGACAGCACGGCAGCTCAGTTGTTAGCACAGATGCCTCACAGCAAGAAGGTTGTGGGTTCGATCCCCGGTTCGGACCTGGGGTTTTTCTGTGTGGAGTTTGCATGTTCATCTCGTGCTTGCATGGGTTCTTTCCAGGTACTCGAGTTTCCCCCACCCCTAAAAACATGTACAGTAGTGAATCAAACTGGAGCACAACATCTGGCTTCCAATATGAAGTACTTCCGGTTCTGCTCGTAGCGTGTAAGCTGCGTTCCTCTGATGTTAAAGTTAATAACTTGAATTGGCGTTGTCGCAGGATCCACTAGGAGATCGACGGACCAAGGCCACATAGCAGGTGGAGTGATATGCATGAGCAAGGATCACTCAGGATCGTGACTCCAGCTGGATCTAAAGAACCTTTTTAACAACAGAAATATGCTGGTGAACACTGACCATGATGGATGATCTTGAATAAGCAAGAGAACATTGGATTTTATTTTTGGCTGTTGAAGAACCTGAGAAGATTTTTAAACATCTACTGCTGAGAGTGAGTACAGAAAAGCTTCAAGATGCCTCCTTTCATTTCCAAAGAGGATTTCTACCAGGTTCTCCAAAAAGTGACGGTGCTGGAGCTCAAGATTCATCGTCTGGAAGAGATGAATGCTTTGGAGGACTCAACATGTGTTCAAACGTGTGACTGAGAGGAGAGATCGACATGGAGAGGAGATGGAAGCTGTGTCTGCTTCTGAGAGTCAAGCTGTATGGAACTCTCTTGGTGCCAGACCAAAAAATCTCTCAGGAAGAATTGAGCTCTTAGATGACAACGAATGGCCAGAATTAGAGAGAAATGCTTTTTCCTCCACCAGCAAGGAGAAGAATGCAGCGACAGGCTGAAATCAAAACAACTGATAACAGCCAGAGAAATGAAGACGGTGCAGTCTTTCTTCAAAACGGATACACACCACTGAAAGAAACTGGTGAGTCTGAACAAAGTTCATTTGCTGATCTCAGAGAGGGACCTGAGACCAGATCCAGATCCAGACCAAAACAAGTCCAAAGAGAGACTTTCAAGAATCAAGAAATGCTGATTATCACAGATAAAATGGTGAATGAGATCAGATGCTTCTGGTCAAAGTCAAAATTCTGAGTTTTGCTGATAAAGTGTCTGACCTCGCAAAGAAGATTCTGGAAATCACAGCAGAGTATTCAGCTCTGAAGACGCTCATCATTCATTCAGGAAGTGATGAAGTTATGAAACGACAGTCAGAAATCTTGAAGGATTCCATTCAGTTGCTGAATGCAATTAAGAATCTCAACATGAATGTATTGTTCAGTGGGCCCATTCCTACAGCCCGAGGAGGGGCTGAGAGGTTCAGTAGGCTGTTGGCCCTTAATGTTTTTTGGAAAAGTCCTGTGCTGACCAATCTGTGAGATATGTGGATAACTTTAATCTCTCCTGGGAGAGACAACATCTGTTCAAGTCTGATGGAATGACTCTAAATAGACTCGGAGCACAGCTGTGAGTTTCAAACATGAAGTATTTCCTGTACCAAGTTCCGGCTGGAAACAAACAACAGCAGAGTGATCAGCTGATGTCTGAGGCTGAAGAACCACAAAAAGAGGTGTTACAGTACTTCAAGCTGCTGAACCGAAAGAACATCTGGATTCATCAGCATCACAAACATAGGAACCAGAAAATGTGTTACCCCAACCTACAACTGGAGAATGACAAGACCCCACTTCCCCTCCACCAGAGGACCTCAAACCTTCATCCTCCGAAACCCCAACAGGACAGCAAGTGGAATGCCCCCTCCTGGATTTTACAAACAACATGGAAGAACCTGGAGAGATTAAGATCCAACAAATACCATGCCGAAATCCACGTAACCCTCATCTTCCAGCCCCTGGCATTGAAACCAGCCTCTAAGAAAATTTGCAGAGCCCCACCACCACCTCTTACTCTTCCATATATGAAAATAGGCAAGCCTGTTTGTAAAGACTTTTGTGTAATAATTGTGTTTTTGGGTTAGTAATTACTGTGGGGGGAATAAAAAATAGAATTACTGGGGTTGGGATTTTAGAAAAGTACATATACTTAGGTTTGTGTTGACATAATTTTTAAGAGTTTTTCTTTTGTTTATTGATCATTTAATTGATCATTTAATGATCAGATGGGGGAGTGTGGTGGAACTAATACTTTTAGGTTTAAGCCAGTAATTCATGCACACTTTATTGATCTAGGTTTTCATGACATGCTGTTTATCAGCAGATAGAACAAGATTTGCAAACAACAATCATTCTTAGATATCCCTTGTGTTTATCTTTGTGTTTTGCCTTGACTTAGTATTTCCTTGTGATGAAATCTTGCTAAGATGGCATAATTGTGTTTGTTAAACAGTATACAGTATATGAGGCTTTAACTGTCTCAGGAGAGGCTGAAGCACAGAGACAGGACCAGAGAGCAGTGGGGACAATCTATGTTGTTCTCTGTGTTCCTGTTGTGGCAATAAAACTCAGCTGATCATTTCATGGACTACTTTCATTTTTGGACCACACATTTCTGTCTTTGTTAAATAAATATTTCCATAACAGTTGCCTTCAGGCCCATGCCTCCATTGAAAAAAAGATCTGCAATCTCAACAGGACTTGCCTGGTTAAATAATGGTAAGTAAATAAATAAATAAATAAATAAAACAAATACATCAACTGGTAGTCATTAAAGGCTAATAGCATAATTTTGACATATGCTTACTGTTAAATTGTGTAAGGTGTTCACAATAGTAAGATTAAATTTCCTTGTCCGAAAATCAGAAACATGCAAAAAGTGTATCAAAAGGATGACAGTCAAGTAATCAATTAAGAAAGCACACAGATGAAAGTTGCTGAAATTTGAAGACACTGAGTACAAGGTCCCTGAATTCAGTATGACTGGTGCAGTAGCAGTGATAGTAAAGCTTAAATGATCAAAATTGATATGAATTTCGAATAAAGCTGAACTCACGTCACTTGCTGTTTTTGTTGACAAAAAGCTAAAAACTCTGGACCTGCAGCAAAGCTGCTCAAAGCACAGCAAAGCTCTTGTTTGAATTTATTACAATTTTGAT
>NW_013952713.1:605138-606899 GCF_001266775.1 Austrofundulus limnaeus | reverse complement strand
AAATAATGTCATGGGACAAAACCACTGGTCACGAACATTTAAAAATGTTCAAGGGTACTTTTTAGCTACAATAACTTGTGATGATCAGAAAAAAAAGTTAGAAACACCAATATTTCAAAGTTTCTCTCCAGGCTGCTCCCAACCCTTTTATCCTCCTTTCTGCGACCTTACATACTGACACACTCTGTGGCCAATTCACCCTCTGCATTATGTCTAAAAATAACCGGCATGGAGAAAATTAATTCTCTCTTCAGTCATCCACTCTAACTGTACTTTAACTAACCACTCAGGAGCGCAGCACTTGGAACAGCTGTGAAGCTGCGGTTGGTTGCTGTCTGCAGCTTTAACCACCAGCCCAGGGACCATACAGCCTCTGCCACCATTCGCGACACAGTGGTTGGCCTTCGTCTGTAGCTTTAACACAGATCACAGCTGTCAGCTGCAGCTCCAACCATCGACATTTATGCTCCGCATGGTGGTTAGAGTTGTGGCCAGAAACCAGAGAGCCCTGTGTAACTGCAAAAAGCAGTTTTGAAATGGAAATCCAACATTTATCTGAGGATTGTCCCCAAGTACATGGGGTTGTCCAATTTATTCATGATAGTCTGAACGCGCAGGATAAAAGTTATATTTGAGTGCTTCATATCTTATTATAAAACAAATATGTTTATTTATCTTATCTGTTCACCACGCGCGCAGAGGCTGAGTTCTGTGAGAGACACTGTTTCAGTTCTTAATGAAACAATATTAACTCTAACAGATGAACTTTTGTTTGTCCCATATTACAGAAAAGACGAGTCCCCGCTTAGCATTACCTCCCTCAAAAAAAAAAAAAAAAAAAAACGGCTATGTACCGTATTTATTCATACGATCTCAAGTATCATCATTTTTTGAGTTTACAAAGCGTAAAAATCTAATTAAAAATAACCTGTGTATAATACTATCCCCCCACTTGAATGAATAAATACATGAATAAATACAATAGTTTATCATACCTACAAATTTCATTCTTCGCAATATAGCTTGCATATAAATGATCAAATATGAAGAATAAACATTATTAAATGATTACATGAGCTCTCTAAATAATATAATATTTTTGAAAGAAATAGTTATTTTAATAGATAAATCAAGTCAGTCTAACAAATAAAAATATGTATTTAAGTTATTTTGTGAAGTGCAAAAGACATTTGGTATGTTTTATTTTTATACATTTATAATACATAGTGTTTGCACTGATAAGTTATGAAGATGGTTAAATATTTGTATGACTATACCTGACTCAAGTCTTGACAAAAATGTCTTTTAATTAAATATATTAAAAACACTAAAAAGACAAATATAAACTACAGTAAAGCTGTTCAAAATCTAAACTATGCACTTTGACTAAGAACATGGACACAGTAAATAGTGTTATGACTATACTATACTGTGTACGTGTGTGTTGTGGGGGGTGGTAAGAGTTATCGTGCATTTATCGTTATCAAGGTGAACTGGTCAATATTATCGCAATACTGATTTTAGGCCATATCGCCCAGCCCTAGGCTCTGATATCATGGCTTCCCGGCAACAGACCTCAAAAGTTTGGGATCATTTTAAGAAGATTAAAGATACCTGTGTAATGCAAATCTGCAAGACAGAACTTGCCTTCCACTGGAATAATTTTTAGTTAGCAGACTGCTAAAATCTAACAATGGTTATACACTCACCGGCCACTTTATTAGGTACACCACGCTAGTAACGGGTTGGACCCCCTTTTGC
>NW_013952713.1:598641-601220 GCF_001266775.1 Austrofundulus limnaeus | reverse complement strand
AGCGCGTCCACCATAGACTTTGAATGTAAACCTGCTGCTCCTGACGCTGAAATCGCGTTCGGTGTGAACGCACCATTAATGTGATTGTTATTTGGAATAAATAAGTATTCCATTCAGATTTACACAAGCTGCTAGAGATGTCTGCAAGAATAAATGAATGAACGTACAATACATCAGAGAGAAGGTGAGAATCTTCAACATTAAACTCCACCTTGTTATTATAAAGGCTTCTTTATATCAAACCAAGAGGTTTGTCAAATAGAATAAAGGCTCTTTAGCAGCTAATGATCCCCCCCACCCTAATGTTCAACACTGCAGTTAGGGCTGGTCAAGGTCTCTCCCCTCAAATCTACCAAGAGACCCTTCACAACACTGTTTAATGACAAAGAAAAGGTCAATCAATAACCCTACTACTTGAAAGTATTCAAGTGATTGCCATCACAGAAAAGAACAGACCTCCAGAACAGTGGGTGTGCAATTATTTCCACCCCCTTGAAATAAAAAAGCAGCAAATTTTATATAAAAAAGATCTGGTATTTTAAAACAATGTTGCAATGTGAAACTATTTTATTTTTATTCTTATACTCCACACAAAGCTTGCACTGGTTTCATTCTGCTCACAGTTACCTCCTGTTCAATGTGAACTAACCTTAAGACATGAATGAGCTGATTTGAGTGTTCTTACTGAGGTCTCCGAGTTGGACGTGTCCCAGGACATAAAGGCCGCTCTTTTTAATGTCGTTGATAAAGGTGATGAGGCCGACAGCGCTGCGAGGATTGGAAACCATCAGGAGGACCTGAGGCCTCCAGAACTTGATGTGGTCCTTCCTGACATCGAGCATCAGAAGGTACTTACGGACCTACAGGCAGAACAGAGACACGTGAGAAGAGTTTTGACTTTTATTGCTCGCCACTGAAATGTGAAAGCGAAGAATGACCTGAGTCTGTATGTGCATGTCTGATTGATACAAAAAAATAAAAATAAAATAAATAAATAAAAATAAAAAATCCCCCCAAAAATCTAATTAGCCACTGAACAAAGTGTGTTTCAACTTGGATTAAAATAACAATAGTAATAATTTATAATGATGCTGACTAACTTCTGGAGTCAACTCAATTCAAGATAGCCACAGCCAAATGTCCTTGCAAAATACAGGAATGGTTAAAATACATTCAGTTTTACAGATACTGATCTAATATTTGGTGTGGTAGTATCTGAGTCTGATTCCCAACACACTCTGAGCAGAACTGATTGCAAAGCATCTTTCTTTGAAAACCTGTTTTTACCTATTTGTCCTTTCCATAGGCCTGTTGGCAAAATATCTCATAAACCATTAGCTGAATTTTTAAAAATTTTTTAGGAACTAATCATTAGAAGTATTTCTATAGCTAATTAACCTTGTTCAAGATGACTGCAACAGCTGACCTTAGAAAACACAAAGATTGCCTTAAATTGTAAAATTTAAAAATGCTGCTCTAAAATGAAGTGTTTGTACATGAGAGTCATTCATAATGCTACTTCGAGGGCTACAAAAGATCTAAACTTAAAACATTAGTATTAAATTTGAAAGTAAACTTTCTCTGTTAGCAAAATACCCAAAAATACCCATAGAATCACTGGACCTCTAACGTAACACATGGACATGTTTACTGCATAATTTATGGCAAAAAGGTGAACAGATAAGATAAATAAACATATTTGTTTTATAATAAGATATGAAGCACTCAAATATAACTTTTATCCATCTATGTAGTGTACAGACCACATATAAATGGCTCTAATAAAATCCTTTAATGAGTTTAAAACCTGTATAAGTAAAAAAAAACTTAACCACTTTAGAAAAATAACCACTAAGTATTTTGTTATTCAAACATTTTTCTAAAGTGTAAACACTCATTTATCAAAATTAACACCACACAACAATCCCTAGGAGCTTATTTTACTAAAGTTGAACAGCAAAAGTTTTAATACACATACAGACTACAGAATACTAGAGTAGGTTTCCTACTTGTTGAATTTTATGGTTAGTTTCTTTTCACAAACCATAGTTTTAAAATAAAGTTAAAAGTTAAGCCTCTAAATCTTTTAATCTGAAGCTGTCTAAAGGAGCTTCTGTCTCATCACAATAAATTGAATGGTACACCATAGCATATATTTTGTACTTCAGTGAAGGGTGACCTGAGAGTTCAGGGAAATTAACTTTTTATCACTCTCCTTCTCGGTTTCACCAGAAACCTCCAGATAAAGGTTGTATCAAAAGTTTATAAAAGAGTTAGAACGGTTAAAAATCCAAATGATTTAGGGGGGACTTTGTGATGAAAATGACATTAAAATATTTAAGTAGTACCAGGGGTCTCATTTATAAAGGATTGCGTGGAAATCATACTAAAAGTGAACGTTCGGCCAAAAGGCGGAAATGGCGTACGCAAAAAAAAAAAAAAAAATTCCGATTTATAAAACGGTGCGTACGCATGTTTCTGCACATCTTTCATTTAGAAATCACAGCCGCACGTCAGAGTTTGCGCACGAGGTCCCGCCTCAGGTTCTACCCTCTACACGCCCACACTCAACCATAAAC
>NW_013952713.1:586886-598002 GCF_001266775.1 Austrofundulus limnaeus | reverse complement strand
ATCTAAGTTTGATTATGTCAGAGAAATTAAATCTCTGACAGTGATCATTACACAGTGTGGCTCTAATTCCTCACTTCACCATCTGTGTCGCAGTTTCACGTCTCCAAAATGAGCGTACGCATGGGTCAGAGCTGGCTGAGGCACTGCACATTTTCACGTCAAGTTTGGATTTTATAAATCACAACCTTGGCGTAAAAAGTGGCGTACGCAAGTTTCTGGGCTCAAATTGTGCATTTGTGCCAGTTTTTTCCCAGTCATAACCTTTTTCAGTAGGGGACAGGTAAAGTTTCACAGTGTTTCCCCTACCACTGAATCATTATGCAGTCCCCCCTCCCAACAGAAATATCTGCCCCCACACCAATTAAAGCTCATCTACTTCTTTTTTTTTCTCTTGTGTCACAAGAGCTCGTCTCCTTCTCAATGGGACAGGGAGCAGAGACAAAGCCCCTTTTTCTCCACGCGTTTTAAGCGCTTCTCGTTGATTTAGCATCAGCCAAATGTGTGTCCATTTTGGACAAACTGGCCACCCAAGGTTACACGCACACTTATAAACAATGTTGCAAAGCCAACAACAACAAAAAGTTAGACTGCTGGATCATAAAACCACAACGGCTTAAGCCACGTACTGACAATCAAACAACAGAGTGAGGAAAACACTGCTAAGGCAGGACTGTATGCTAATTCTTTTTGCTTATAGCACTGGTGCTACAGAGGTTATTGGTTTTGTAGCACAGAACAAAAAGTTGTAGCACCAGAATAAAATGTTTGTTATGACCTCTAAAACCAAAAGCACAAATTGTGGGAACTGTTGTACGACATGGGTCACCATCATTTTTGAGACTGAGAGCCACTTGAGGGGTACAGAGGAACATGAATAGCTATTTGTTTGATAAACATAAATTTGCAAGGCTCACCTTAAGTTATAATAGTAATTAATTTACATATATGTGAATACAGTATTTGACACTCTGATTACATCTTAATGTTAAAGACTCCTTGTGACGATTATCAATAATAATTTACAATGATAAATTATTCTTATTATTGTTAAGTGATTAGAACTGTGTGAGCAGAAGCAGATGGATGCAGATGACATGTGACCTGGATAGAACAAGCAGGCAAAACAATGCATGGATGGAGAAGTTTCAATTCATGTTTTGAATGATTTTTTAGATGACTCCAACCAACGTGTTCTTGTTATGACTGTAAGTAATTTGCACAGGACACATTACAATTCTGTAAAACATTTTTAGCATATTTTAAAACAAACTTTATTTGCAATTATTGAAGCTCCACAGTGTCTTTATTTCTATACTGTTTGAAAGGTTAGAGTTGAAGGCCTAATAGACAGGTTAATAATGGTTTCTCACCAACTTCACATTCACCTGACAAACATCAGTCTTCTCAACTACTGTGCACAAAAAACAGTATATTTCCTAAAATGTTCTGTTTACTTATTGTCACAGCCTCTTAAGATAATGCTGGATTTGTGTCTGTATTTATGTCTGTAAGTTAAATGTTGCAGTCAAAGGGAGCAAATTACATTTCTCAATCAAAATCCCATTAGGACCAAAAACTGCAAGGATTGTGTGTATATAGCAAAATTTGCATATGAACGTGTGTGTGTTTGTTTGGTCTTCTACATGTCATTCAGCCCATTTAAGGTAAAAATGTTTTTAGTGTGCGAGTTTGTTTATGAATATATTCAAATGCCAGTGCTTAATAATGCACGCTGTAACAACAATCATCATCAGGATTCTAATTGTGTGCTATTCAGATGGAATCAAGGTACCATTTACAAAATGTAACCAAGTAGACTCAAATAATAGAGTTAAACCTAACAGGAATGATTTATGATCCACTTTTTTATTAATAATGGAAACAATAACCATCAACTCCGCTGGATTCAGGGCTCCTTTAACAGTGGATGATGAGTATGCTACATTGTGCCTATGTAGCCAGAACGTGGAAGGTCTTTGTAGGATCTGGGCAAAGTGCTCTGGCCTGCATACAGGGTGCAGTTATAGAACACAGTAGGTTTACAATGGTTTTGAATATGTACTAAACATCTGTAGTCTTGTTGCTGAAATTTTATTAATGTAGTGGCAGCATATCAATGACCGGGGCCCATGTCCAACTGTGTGACTTGATTTTGAAGAATTTGAGGAGGGACTGGCCATGCTTGCCTCATGCCTACGCCATGATCATGACAAGGTCATGGGAGTGTACTGGGAATGCTTAAGTTAGAAGTGAAACACCTTTTCAGCAAGTGGTACATCAAGGTTACATTTTACATTAAAGAAGGTTTTCTAAATGTGCCACAATCCAGCCACATTCAAAAAGATTGCGTATATTTTTGGGTCATCATTCTGTGTGAAGGGGGCCTTGAAAATCTGACCCTTCAACCAAATAAAGACAATTTAGGGTTATTATTTTGTCTTTTGAAAAACTTCAGCTAGTTTGAGTGCTTCTTTTCACAACAGAGGTTCCAGGTGGCACAAAAAAGTTGAGGAGAATTTCATCTCTGAGATAAACACAGCAGAGAAGTGGTCAGAAGAAATATGTTGTCTTCTATTTAGATGTAGACGGTTTAGTAGAATCTCGAGTGCTTTCAGTTATTTTGGCAGTAAGAGACTTTCATTAAACAGGAGGCCCTTCTTATAAATGGTTGAGAAAAGTTAAAAATGTTTATTTGAAAACTTTCAAGGTATGTTTTATTGGTCTGTGGTAATGATACAACACAACACTGTTAAAAAAGTTTAAAAACAAGTTTTATTGTTGGATCTCCATTTTAGGCATGAGCCTGAAAAGATCCAAGCGATCATTTTGATAATGACTGTTGAAACGATCCAGGTTCAGCTCGTACTCTGTGTGTGAGCATGGCCATCAGTCAAAAAACAGACACAACCAACTTTATTACCATCATAATCTCCACAACTGTTGCCGTAAAAGACAAAAAACAAGGTCCCAGAGGCAAAGTCCAACTGCCTGTACTCATCTAGTCATCTGTCTCCATTTATCTCTCCATTTCCCTGTCGTTTCATCCATCAGACTATCATCATTTCACTGTTGTTTCCATCTCATCAATCACATAGTTTCTCAATCACTTATCCCTTCTGCACCCACCTTCTTCCCTCATGATACAATCAGCATTTCTTGCCTCAGTTTGTCTTTTTCTTTTCCAAACACAGTTTTTACCGCCTTTCATCTAGTTGAATATCTTTGTCATTATGTGCCGTTGTGTCTTTCATCCTTGTTTCAATGTCACACAGCTGGCAGGGTGCTTTTGCTGGAGGGTGCACAGTATACATGCACATATTGGGTCTCTGTTGCTATGTCCATCATTTTTATTAGAGTAAGATTTTGGCTGGAGGAAGGTTTGAAAAAAAAATGTACTGAAAGGGGGAGGTGGAGGGACAAAATGAGACGGCTCCTTTGTAGGAGGAGAATAAAAAGATTTTAGAACGTACATGAAATTGAATGAAAATGATTAATTGCCTAATAAATACACATGAGCTACCCTTTCATTGCATATTCAGAATACTAAATGAATGCCAAATAATCTACTTTATTTTAACTTGAGATTAAATTAGTTAAGAACTGCTATTTGTTATTGGCAATGGCTGTAAAGTAAACTAAAACCCATTATTTAATAAAGAGATTTTTACTGGGGTACTAGGATATGTTAGTAATCAATATTAAGTGCCATATGTCTATCATTTAATGGGAAAATAAATACATTTAAGCCAAAAATAATAAAAGAAATTCAATACTTTGTGGAGCTTTTCTTTTTAATAAACATTTATAGATGCAAGTCTCCATAAACTTGGCATGAATAAGACCAGGGATTTTTTTGTCCACTTTTCAAAATAAACAGCTTTGGTTGGATGCATTCCAAAGGTGTAAAAGCAAACTGTAAGTCATTTAGCAGATTCTCATTCTGACTCACGTCTGGAGTTTGACTACACCAACTACTTTTACAGTGTTTTTTAGGGTCATTTCCCTGCTGAAAGGTAAACCTCAGGACCCACTCTTAGTCCAGTGACTGAAACTGTTATTTTGTGGTTGTGTTTAACAAAATACACAGTCTCTTTGATGCTAATCAATGGACAGAAGGTTTGTTATTCATCAGTTTGCAGCAGGCCAGGCTCTCATTTTCAGTTTTCCTTACAAATATGGTCCCATTTAAAAAAGGATATTAACAGGCTTTCCAGCGATATAAGATTTATTGTCAACAAGCATATACATCTATTAGATACAACCTTTCTTACTTTTTGTGCTATGCATATTTATTTGTTTACCGTATTTGTTTATGAAACTAATTTTGCACACAACACTAGCTTGTGTTTTGCCTTATATTTCTACAGAACTGGAAATACTACCAAACTGCTGCAGTCTGGTGCCTCTGCTATTGATGTCCTGCATCGTGTCAAGTCAATGGGAGTAAGGCCATTCTCAGCCATTAAGTGTCTGATGCTTCTGCCTGTTTGCATCTGGAACTGCTTTTTGTACAAAAACTTACAAACGAGCAACATGCAACTGTGTTGTTGAATAACTTATTGTCACATACCTGTAACTTAAGCCTTACTTAGTAGCAACACATCGGCATATGCTGAACATTTTGCTTGTGTGCAACATTTTTGGATGGCATCGGCGCACAACAACTCATGCCATCGTATGTCAGCATGCTACAAACAAATGCAAAACCTACACCTAACCTACACAACCTTTACCACATTTGCCTTTTTTCAGATACTGGAATTAGCTATAGCATTATAGTATGAAAGTCTTAGCAAACTTTAGTGAAATCATTGAAAAGACTGGCTGTGATCTGTGCTAGTCTTTCTCTGGGCTGGGAATAACTTTGATTGGCTTGCTTTCACTACTATTTCACCACTAGTACAATAATAATAAATAGTCAGGTGCACTGAAAAGGTAAACTAACACTAAAAAAATGCAGACCAATAATGAAACACCAACAACAAGGGAGTATTGCTGATGATTTGGTCTCAACCTCTGTACCCATTACTTCACATGTGGTAATGGTAGGGTGGAGTGTCAAAATAACCCATTAAATCTGTGTGTAGGAACAAGTTCTCACTGTTGTGACTATTGTACAGAAATGAAGAAAAAAATCAGAGAGGAAGAAAGATTAGCACAGGATAGGAAAACAAGAGAAAGAGTGATGAGAAGGAAAAGTGCAAGAAGTTAAGTGATTGTAATAATGTTCCACCTCTTGACAAGCTACTAGCAAGCCCTGCCAACACCACACTCCCTGCCCATAACCCCAGCCAGCAGCCTTGGCAACAGTCCCCTTCGGCAGCAGGCCCCTCTGACAACATTGGCCCCTCTTCTTGAAAACAACAGACCGAGGACGTGGGGAGCTGGGTGATATAAAACTCACCGTGTGTGTGTGTGTGTGTGTGTCTGTGCCATAAATGTAAAGAGCTCAGCTGAGGGAATAGATGCAGATGTGTGTGTTTGAGTGTTTTCATGTCTGGTAAGCCTGATATAAAGTTGATAGATAGCTGCTGTAGGAATGACAAGGTGCAATGTGTATGGAAAAAAAGAGAATGTGTGTGTCTGTTTGCTAAATGCAAAATGATTGGGTGCGTCAGTAGAGAGCAGACTGTGTGTGCTTGTGTGCATGCGGGTCTATAAACCTGATAGAACGATTGCTTGGCAGAGGAACAGGATGGTGTAAAGCGAAGGGGATGAGATTTTAGTTGCTATAGTAATGACAGGGCAGCATTGAGAGTGTGTGTCTGAATGAGTTTGTGCGTGTGCGTTTGTCAGACCTGGTGGAAAATGAGAGCCTGGCTGATGTATCCCCAGCTGGATGTGGGGCTGAGGTAGTGAATCAGCAGGAGCAGGAGCAGCATGAAGGCTATGCTGGCAGAGGCATAAATGGCGTTGATTAGAAACATCATGATGGCACAACCAATGATGCCCAACACACACGTATGCCAGGTGAAGTAACGAAAGGTGGGCCTGCAGAGCAAAACAACAAATGAGTAAAGGTAAATGTCACAGCAGAGATTACAAGAAGTTGGAATTGCATAAAACAGAATTTTACAATTAAGATTAAAAAAAATAGGACAGAAATGTCAGCCTGTGATATTTCAAGTTTAGATATTTATATAAAATCATTTATGACCAGAGGAGAGGTAAAAACATAAACAATAACTCAAAAACATTACAAAACCTTCTTTGCGGTCTGTTTCAATATGAATACCCCAGAAGACATTTGTGTCTAAATTAGTTTTTGTGTTTATATCTGGGGAAATAAGTTATTATTTGATAACTTTATTTGGAAAAAATAATTGCAAATAACATTTCTTTTTTTTTGTACATAAACCAGGGAGAAGTGAAGACTTTAAAGAGCCTGTCTGTTAGTTATTAAACTTACTCATGTTGCACCTAAAAAGCCTCAATTTAAATATACTTGTCCCACTGTTAACTAAACTAGTAATTTATTTATTTACTGCACCTACATTTAACCTGGCAAATCCCATTGAGATCACAGATCTCTTTTGCAGGGGAGGCCTGGGCCTGAAGGCAACCTACTGTACACGTTTTTGTGTTGTGGGGGAAACTGAAGTACCTGAAGAAAACCCATGCAAGAACGAGGAGAGCATGCAAACTCCACACAGAAAGACCCCAGGTCCAAACTGGGGATCGAACCAAGAATCTCCTTGCTGTGAGACATCAGTACTAAGCACTGAGTAGTCGTGCTGTCAAAGCAATGATATGAAGTCTGGGAAAATTGAACAATTTTTTACATCATTCAAATAATAAATCAGTTCTGTGTTCTAAAGCTGAGAAAATGGTGTGTGTGTGTGTGTGTGTGTGTGTGTGTGTGTGTGTGTGTGTGTGTGTGTGTGTGTGTGTGAGTGTGTGTGTGGGAGGAGGGTCATTAGAAACATATAGACCTACANTGTGTGTGTGTGTGTGTGTGTGTGTGTGTGTGTGTGTGTGTGTGTGTGCGCGCGCACGTTAGGGAGGAGGGTCATTAGAAACATATAGACCTACATGTTTTCCTACATCTTAAAAAAACTAACAATCTACTGACCTACACCCACAAAGGCTAAAAACAGTCAATTTTCCAGAAAATCTGTGTCATATGAGTCAGACTTCTTATAACTTTTCCACAATCCAAAAGCATGTATGTTGCTTTAGGTCCAGGACTGCCTTGAAAAAAAAATCTGTGATCAAAATGGGATTTTAAATAAATGTTCAATGAATAAAATAGTTTAAGTTAAAATTTCAAGACTTTCCAGCACCTTAGAGCAGTGATGATTTACACATACAATAACAGTATATGCTCCACTTATTTATCTTATTTGTTCCATAAAAATAATGTTTTTTGTTATAAACTACACTAAATATGTGCAACTAGCAAAGGCCACCAACATAAGCTACTGTATTTGTTAGCACACAGTATGATTTGAGGAGGACACCTAGCCACTAGCAAACCACCTAAGGTTGACTAGCCACAGTGGCCCATATTGAATTGGGTTGACTAAAAATAATCAGATCTAAATTTGATAATTACTTTGAAAGTTGAAAATCTGATCACTAGTTTATGAGATATTTTACTAACAGAAAAATGAAAACACAATTATCCTTACAATCCATATAATTATGAGTATTTGGCAAGTCTGTCCTGTCCACATATGCTTTTCAAGTTAGTTTTATTCTTTACAGATGAAAACAAAAACAAGCAAACAAACAAACAAAAAACAAACAAATAAACATACTGTACATACATACAAAAACAGCGTCTGTGCTGGTGAATTGTAAAAGTCCAAACCCTGTTCTTTGTTTTCTTACTAAACTTTAGCACAGGGGTGTCCAATTCTGGGCCTCAAATGCCATTATCCTGGATGTTTAGAGGTTTCTCTGCTCCAACACACAGACCACCATGATTTGAATGGTGTGATGTCAAGAGGAGATTACACTTTTACATAAGCATGACTGTAGCCTTTTTGATGGATTAATGATACTTTATTTTTATTTTACCTAACCAAAGCCAGCTTAGTCTGAATGAGGGGAAGGACAGCAGAAATGTTTTATTTACAATTTAATTAAAATATATCAACAATGGAAGCCTTGTCCATCTAGCCTTACATGCTGCAGTCATAGTTTGACTAAGAGTGAGAGGAGGAAGACCAAATTGTAGTTGGTAAGTCCATATCTGCAATTCTGTCACAAAAATTAGACGTCATACTTGGAACAAGAGAAAACGTCCTAGAAAATACAGAAAACTGAACCGATTGAAAAATATGACCCAAAAAGAATATAAAGATATCTTTGCAGTACTGGATGAGACTCATTTCAACATTTCTGCACTCCTAGAGACTCCAGTACACAACAAACTGCATTTAACAGTTAAAAAAGTGGATTTTGCATGATATGTTCTCTTTAAATGCTTCCATCAACCCACACACACACACACACACACTTTCAGAATCATTTCCTAATGTGTGGCTTCACAGCAGCATCAAAACAAATGTGGAGTTAATGCTTAGGCAAGATCAATTAAAACAAATGCCACACAGACAATAAGCTTCCACTGCGTACTGCTGTAGACCTCTCACTGTTTGTGTGCACAGGCTGAATAAATATGGAAATTAGTACATTAGCTCTATTCACTGCACTAAGAGCTTACACATGCATGTGTGTCTGTGTGCCAGGTTTTAAGTGGGGAAGAGTTGGAGATGCGAGCTACATTCTGGATGGAAGTACCAAACATTTTTGCAGGATCAAGTAATTGACCTCAATTTTCCAGCAACACCTGAAGTCGTGCAGATAAACAGCCATAAAAATAGACCAAGCTGTAATTACACAACACAGCTCAAATGACTGGCCAGTTCCTCCAAAGATCAATTTACAGATTTAGAATTTTTGTAAGGTTGCTGCTGCACCGATAAACATAATCCACTAGCAATGTGTCACTCTACGAAAGTATGGTAAAGTAGTGATGCCAAAGGAAAGCTAAAACAGTGTATAAAATAAGGAGACGCACATTGGTTTCCTTGTTAGTAAGAGAAGACAATCTAAAATCTAAGGATAGAATCTGTAAATAAATAATTTGAGTTCACAACTGATAATTTGGATGGATGAAAAGTCGAATGGACGAACGGACGGATGAACATATGGACTGCCAAACAATTTCTTTGAGTAAAACTTTAGATTAACTGACTCATCAAATTCAAGGAAATAAGAAATATAATAACCTTTCAAAATTCAGCCAGTACCTGCTGCTGATATTTTCCTTTCTGGCCACTGGTCCCCATGTGCAACGGACATGAGAGAGGCAAGGTACGCCCTGGGCTGATCACAAGTTCATCACAGGGCTACACAGAGACAAACAATCATTCACAGTCTCACTCACACCTAGGGACAATTTAGAGTTGCCAACTAGCCTAACATGCATGTTTTAAATGAGTAAAACCAGAGAAAAACCACACATGCATGACAAAAACACGCAAACTGGAAGGTGCTCCAGCTAGGAACTATGTTTTTCTGCCAGGGAACTTCAATGCCCACAAGAGTAGCAACCGTGTGACCTAGAGGAGAGTGATTGGGAGTAACGGTCTCTCTGATCTGGGCCCCAGTTATCTGTTGCTGGACTTTGAAACTAGTCACAGAACATTAATCATAAACACCATGTTTAAACATAGGCAGAGCTCCCTAAGGCTGTAGATCAATGATAGTATTTGTAGTCATGACATCTGATTGGCTGGGATTGAGGTCAGTTGCTACGAGCCATCCAGTCCCTACACAAGTGGTGTAAGAGTATGGGTTGCATTGCCAACAGTAAGTTGGACCCGTTTGAGGTGGAAAGTTGGACTCTGCCAGAGCTGTCCATTGTCACATTCTGATCATGATCTTCAGGTTTCATTTGAGCGGTTTGCAGCAGAGTGTGAAGCAGTTAGGATGGGATGTAGCACTGCTAAATCTGAGGTTGTAGTCCTCAGTGAGACAAGGATGGACTGCCCTCTCCGAGTTGGGAGTAAGATGCGGCCTTAATTGGAGGAGTTTTAATATCTCTGAGTTTTGTTCACAAGTGAGGGAAGAAAGGATTGTGACATTGCAAGATAGATTGGTGTAGCTTCTGCAGTATTGCATACTCTGTTGTGGCGATGAGGAAGCTGAGCTGCAAGGCAAAACTTTCTGTTTACTAACGGATCTACATTCTTACTCTCATCCATGGTCACAAACTCTGGGTAGTGAACAAAAAAACAAGATTGCAGTCAGAGAGAATTTCCTCTGCAGGGAGACACTTGGAGCAGAATCACTGTTCTTTCACAAGAAAGAAGAGCCAGTTGAGGTGGTTTGAGCATGTGGTAAGAATACCCCCGAGATGCCTCTCTAGGGTGGATTTTGGGCATATTCAACAGAGAAAAGAACCTGGGAAGGACCCAGAACACAAGGAAGAGACTATGTAGCTTGGTTCCTCTGGGAACTGACTGGAATCCTCTCAGAAAATCAGAAAGACGTGGCTATGGAAAGATATGTTTGGGCCTCCTTGCTCAAGCTGCTTCCCCTACAATCCAAATCTGGAACAAGTGGAAAATAATGGATTGATTGTGTCAGACACTGTTACTCACATCTATTACATCATTACACTGGCAAAGTTGCTAACAAAAACACAAGTTTATGAGACAAACAATTAATTTCTTGATTTTCAAAGTTTAAACTATATAGTCTTCTGTTTTATGAGCCAAATGTATTTTTTTCATGCTAACAAACTGCAAGTCATTAAACATGCCTTTGTCAGCATTCTTTTGTCAGCAATTTGTCACACAGGCCTTTATCACAGTTTTACCCCACTCTTGCTTATTTCCACTGTTCTACAAAAGTATTTAGACTTTGTTTTTATTTCCACTGAACTTGATCACTTAGAACAGACATTGCCCACAATTTTATCTCTCCACATCTATTCCATCAAAGAGTGAAATTAATTATGGTAAAAGCCTGCCCACCTGGTTCACCATCCCCCCACTTATCCTTTTTGTCTCTGCAGGAACTCTTACTGCTAATGAGAGACTACATACAGTCACCTCCCACACACACACACACACACACACACACACACACACACACACAC
>NW_013952713.1:573721-586841 GCF_001266775.1 Austrofundulus limnaeus | reverse complement strand
CACACACACACACACACACACACACACACACACACACACACACGCACACGCACACGCACGAGCGTGCGCGCTCTCTCGCCCCATCTCCCCCTTTCCCATCTTCCTTACTCTCCAGCAACTGATGTCACTTTGCTGACACAGCAAGTTCAGCCAGGACAAAAAAAAGCCACCAATCAAGTCCTTAGAGACATTAAAAAAGAGCAATAGAGATGGAGAGTGGAGGCACTGTCTGTAGCCAACAGATACGTCAGTGCGGACAAGACTGCCAGAAGATGCCAAATTCTATAAGTGAGAGGTTCGTGAAAATATGAGACATTACGTACCCAATCCACCATAAGACCCAACTCCAGAAAATACTGCATTGACCTTGTGGATGACTGCAGATACTGTAAGTGGTTAGGGGAATCATCCTGTAACTGGTTGCTGGTTAAAACCCCTGCTCACTCTGTTGTGTCCTTGGGAAAGACATTTCATCCACCTTGCCTCCTGGTGGTGGTCAGATGGCTCTGTGATGCTGATAAAATGGTACCCTTACTTCTGTCTGTCAGCTCCAGAGCAGCTGTGGCTACAATGCAGCTTAACACCATCAGTGTCTGAATGTGTGTAGGAATGAGCGATGCTTTGTAGTGTGAAGTGCTTTGGAGTCCTTGGACTTGATAAAGCACTATACAAGTGGAGGCCATTTACCATTTAGTGCAAAGTCTAAAATCTAAAAAAATGGTAACAAAAAACAGATAACTTCATATTGGATTAACCTGGTAGATGCCAACTAATTGCCCTCAGTGAGACTTGTGGTGTGAAGTATTTGACTGTGTTGGAGATTTAATGCTACAGTTTGGATGAGGTTAATGTAAATAATATCACTAGTGTCTTTTATTCAGTTATTGTTTATGGTGTATTTTCATTTCAAACTTCTTTTCTTTTTCTTGTTAACCGCAGCAATGAAAAGAAGTCTTAGACATTAGGTGGATGTTCATGTTTTGATAAATCCATCTTGCTAATTTTTAACAACCGACTTCTGCACTGGTCTGGGAGCAAATTATTTTTTTCAGTGACAAACTGAGCCGGAAGCTTATGTTGCTTCTTCTCGAGTGGGTGTCCCCAAATAATGTTTCCCTTCTAGAGGTCGCACCCCAAAGGCTAAAAAATACTGAAGTCTGTCTACTGTACTGTAGTACTGTGTACTAGTTGTAGCAATGAAGATTAGATTTTTTAAAATGCTTTTTAAGCTTAAACAATGAGGGTTGTATTAAACTCAAGATTGTATTATCCATAAACAAATACGATTTGGATGAAAACAACTGTGTCGTGTTTACGTGGAAAAAGTCTGTGTGCCATCTGCATCAGCTCAAAATCTGTCAATAAAATTTGTTATGTCGGATTAAATTACAAGTCACATATATAAATGTTTTAATATGCCACTAATTATATTTTACAGTGCTGGAAAAAAAGATAATTGATTTATGTATTCTAATATTTGATCCATCCAACAGTACACACATCAGTTATTTAAAATGTAGATTTTCTTGTATACTTTTTGTGAGACGACTAACTTAGAGTACACAATTCAACCTAAAATACAGCCCATCCACATGACCTGACTGGAGAATACATTAGGAGAAAACAGTATGGGGCTGACAACCCATCTGTATTTTTGCACAACCTCCTCCTATAAAAACATGCTTCAAGCAAATCCCAACAGAGTCATATTTAGGTACGAGGCAAGTCCAATATAAGGAAAAAACTTGGTTCTTTTGAGCACAATCAAAGGTAATAATTCCGGGAAGGATGCTGCTAAAACTTTTATAGTGAAAAGTAGATACATTTAAAGAGTTTCTTTTAGGCTGAGCCAAGTTTCAATCTGATTGAAGGTCATGAGATTAGTGAATTTTATGCTTTTCACAAACATCCTTTGGCATTTGTGTAGAGAGCACAGTTGTGTCCTAAACAAGTCTGTTACTTTGTGTTTTACATTGTGTGTATTCAGTTTGAATCACTAGTACAAGCGGTTGCAGCAGCACAACATGAAGCACCCCCCCGAGGAACACTCCGCAAAGCTGGAACCATCACTGATAAAGCTGCAGCCAACCTAAGTCTCACATATAAAGATAAAAAACGCAAACACATTCCAAAGCAGGAAATGTCCAAGCACACACACAGCCACTCGTTGGAAAAAAATAGCAACTACAATGTCAGAAAATGTTATTTTGTTGCATTCTTTTTTGCACAAACACGTGCACATAAATACACCCTTCACAAGTTAGCATCTTTTCCGCTACATCATAATTTCAGTCCTTTCCCTCCCCTACACAGTAGCAAATTCAAGGGAAAGAGAAATATTTCTGCTAAATTAGTTATGCTAATTACAGAGCAGATCTCAGGGGGGAGAACGAGCTAAATGGCTTTTAATTCCTTTCGCCTGGAAAGAGATGTTGGAGAGTGCTGAACTGAGAGCAGAAAGAAAGGAGCACACGCCACAAAACATAAAAGAAATTAAATAAATAAATTTTAACCAATAAACACATAAACAACTGGCATTAAAATTTGTCTGGTGGCACAGCAACAGTGAACTAACTGAATTAACAGCTCTGGGGAGAAGGTCCAGAGCAGGCAGTCGGCCAGACAACAAGTCGTCTTATCGGCTCTGGAAGCCCCGGGGCCCTTAACCAATAGGGAGGGGACCGCAGAAAAAGTTTTATAGCCAACTTTCTGTTGGTCTTTGCCAGCGGTCACACAATGACAATGAGGCATCAGCCGATACAGCGCAACACACTTTAAAAGTGATACATCTATTTTTGTATCCTCAATGAAGTATGCACGCTCCTGGCAATCTGAATCTGTTAGCATGATATGATACAAGCTATAGTAACTACAGGAAACTTAGGTCAAACTTTGCTCAGGCTCTTGAGAGTTGTTGTCCATCACCACAAACAAACTAGCTTCTCGAGTTCAGAAACTATGCATTTTTTCCCCATAAAACGTATTACTGAACTGAGTGCTGCCACTCTCTGTCATTGCAATATTTCTGTATGTCCAAGCACAGCCACACTAAAAAAAGCCGTAGTTACGTACAGGTCTTGATCACAATGCTGGGTATATTTAAAAACACACCTGTGGCTCTGTTTGCACCTCTTACAAAGAACCGCTCACTTTATCATATGTTGAGATAGACAGCTATAATTGTTTTGTCAAGCATTATAAATAAAATATCCATGATTTCATGTGACATCTTGCAAAATGTGATGGCAGTCAAAACGCAAAACAAATTAAATAAATATTTTTTAACCAACAAAGACCATTAGACCATTGGATCTCCCTATCTAAACTTTGTCTGAAAAAATGGGTTATTGACAGCACCAAAACAAACAAACAAACAAACTAACTAACTAACTAACTAACTAACTAACTAACTAACTAACTAACTAACTAACTAACTAACTAACTAACTAACAAATAAATAAAATCAAAGACTAAAAAACTGTGCGACTGATTTTTTTTCTTTCAAAGACCATCCAATGGTTTAGCATTTGAATGTTTTTACCACTTGGACTGTGTTATAGTTATTTTGGGAGGAAAACAAGCAAAAAAATAGTAATAATGATAATAATAATTCTACACACACACACACACACACACACACACACACACACACACAAGTTTGGACACACCTCATTCAAAGCGTTTTCTTTATTTTCATGCCTATGACAGTTGTAGATTCACAGTGAAGGCATCAAAACTATGGATTAACACGTGGAATTATATACTTAACAAAGTGTGAAACAACAATACAGTATGTCTTACATTCTAGGTTCTTCAAAGCAGCCACTTTTTGATTTGATTACTGCTTCACACACTCTTGGCAATCTCTTGATGAGCTTCAAGAGGTAGTCACCTGAAATGGTTCTCACTACACAGGTGTGCCCTGTCAGGTTTCAAACAATTCACACAGATCCCAGAAAAAAATATGTTTTTGATTTATTTGTTGATTGTATGTGATCGTACCCAGCTCTCACCCAGTGATAAACAGGATAGGAACTCCCTTCAACTCTGAACACAGAACAGGTATAAAAAAAGTTTGCACTGTATCAAGAAGGCTAAAGGAAAAGACTAAGGGTGTCTATTACAGAATATTCATCACTGTTTGGAATTGTTTGAAGCAACAAGGTCACTGTGATGTCTTTATTGTATATAGGAAAAAAATGAGTAACTCTGTCTGTGGCAACAGAATGTCATCTAAACAAAATAGGACACGATCAGACACTCAGCGAGAACAGAAATTTTGTACACAGAGAGGTATATTGTAGTAGAACTGCAGTGCATTAACTCCTTTACTGCAAAGATGAATGCATTTTTGAAAACCATAAACACTGCACTGCAAAGATGTAAGGAAGAAATGTAATTAGATGAAAGATCCATCACCTTATCTCAACAAATAGGCAGAGAATATATGGCATCCATCATGAGAATGGTACAGGCCTGTCTGTGTGACCACTAAAATTCAGGGGTCTTATGCTGAGGAAGTCATTGTAGTGGGATTAATAGTTTTTTGTAAACTTGTGCACTCTTAGAGAAGACTCAATAAAAATCAAACCATTGTGTTATAACCCACCTAAAAGCCTCAACAAATGGCAGCACAGGGATACACAACATAATGTGTTTTGCTGGTTCATAATAAGGCAATGTTTTATAAATTTATTTCAATGGGTAGCTCACAATGATGCTAATATATAAGACTATAAAACTCTTCTGTTACAGAAATGCTGTCATGCTTTTTTAAAAAGGTAGTCTCGTTCAAAAATTACACTACTTTAGGTATTTTCAAAACATGCAATTTTAGATTTTGTCTGACGTATTTTTTTGTTTTGTTTTAGAGCATTTATCTGCTTATATTGTATGCGTCAAAAATACTGAGACACTTGTGAAGGGCAAATGTGGAAACTTGGAATAAAAACATTATTTTATTTGATAAGAACAATTAGGTTGAAGGTCTTAAGGCCCTATCATGCTACGACATTTTAGGCAACTTCTGGAAATTTTGTCCAACACACTTGTGTAAGTTGCATAAGTTAGGTGTAATTTTTGAATATGTTTTCAGCACTATGATCAGCCAACAATTTTGTACATGCTCAAACTTTTCACCTTATGTCAACAAGCTGCTGATAAGTGAAGCAGAAGTTACAGGTAATTTATCTCCCACTCTGAGCCCTTGAGCAAGGCCCTTAACCCCTCAGCTGCTCCCTTGGCAGCCCACTGCTCCACATGTGCTAACATGTGCAATGGGTAAAATGCAGAGAATTAACTTCCCAGCTGAGGGACAATAAAGGTTAATAATAAGAACACATATGGTACATGGAAGTCATTATTTTGTTACTCATAAGTGGACATATATCTGAAACAAGTGAGGAAATTCTGAAGAAAACAACTATTTTTTAACCCCTGACTTCATTCACTTATGCAAAGCTTCTGTGCAAAGTTAATTTAACTTATTCATACCAATTATTTTGCATTTTAATAATATAGGCAAACTATGCAAACAAAATAAACAAAATCAATTCCAATAAAAGCAATTTGTTTTATATTTTATCAATAAATGCATTGATCTACAGTAATATCACAGTACGGTTCCAAATATAAACAAGTTTAGCACATATCACCAAAACTTTAAGAATCTTGTAATCCTGAGTTTTATTTAAATTTGCAGCTATTTATGATAAACTACAACTACTTCAACCTGACACTTTCTGAAGTTTATTTTATTAGACTAATGACTGAGATAATTGTTCATTCTCAGTCAGTGCTGCCTCTTGGACTTATCACCTGTTGCACCAGGTGTGCATCATAAGAAGCCATTTGCTGAATTGTCAGCCGAATTCATTTATTCAGAACTACCATGGCCATACTTCAGAAATCCTATAAATGATTTGACAATCCAATACAGCCAAATAAAATGTTTCAAAAAGCCAGTACTACTACCTATTGTGTTTACGATTTGTGTTTTAAAAAATATGACCGGTTATAGTTCAGAGACACGATAGACGATAAGAAAGTTACTCGGCTCTGCAAAATATTTTATCAAATTTTTTTTTTTTTGAAAAAAAAGTGAATTGTGTATTTTTGCTCACGGTTTTCACACTGGCAAAATGTTGAAACTGAGAACTGGCCCATGCTTATTTACTACACAGCTATCAGCTGAAACCACTCACATTACCCAACTAAACCTTCAGAGAACAAGTGAACAAATCCTTTTATGCAGAAAAATCTATATTACAAGAAGCCCTCACTGAACTGAGAATTGCTTTCTATGGTGTCCAAACACTGTATGTTTACAATGCTTGCTGCTGTGTTATCGTTTAGTCCCACTCGACTGATGTGTGTTTGATTTAGAAAGGAGCGAGCGCTCTTTCATGTCTTGTGACTCATTTCCAACCATCACTGCAGTCAACATTTAAAGCAACACTGGATGTAATCAGTCACAGCAATAAACCAACGTGTGATGTTTTAACAGTTTCCTCCATAACAAATAAAACAGAAAAAAAAACTTTATTGAATTTTGAAGATTTTGTATGCAACACCCTCAGGTAGCACAAAAATGTGACGAGTCCTAAGAAAGTGCAGAGTGACTCAGATTTTAAACTCTGTGTCACAATGTCATTCAGCCACGTAAACAGCCAATGTTTTTACACAAAGTTGTGTGAGAGTAGTTTAAAAGGAATTTAATAAATCAGAATAACTACAAGTATCCTGGGACTGCAAACACACACCGAACGCATAGCAATACTGTAAATTTTAATCTCTAAGCATAGGCATGCATCGTTACTCTGACATCCAGTTTAGTCTGCACACCCACACAATAACAAACACAGTCACCATTTTATTGTCAGTCCCTGTCCAATATAGGCCTATAAGCATTGGCCAGTTTTATGTCTTTTAATTACTATACTGTCTCATAGCAGCATCCACCTTGGCAAAAAATAACATTCCCCACAAATTTATAGACAACAGCAGAAAAGACAAAGGGAGGGTGTGTGAATCTGCTAAGTATACCTGAAATTAGGTGCAGAGGCCCATTCCAGGGCAAGGCAAGCCAAGTCCACCGCAGCATACACCAGCAGGAAGAAAATGGTCACAATACTGGCAATGGTGTTAAGCTTTCCTGAAAACAGCACCAACTAGAGAGACAAAGAAAGACCAAAACAACAAAATCCAACAATTAACAGTGACAGACTCATTAATTTTGAAATCAGACAAAACAAATAAGTGGTATGAAAAATGATACAACAATCATTTTCTTGTTCAACATAAACACAGAAAAAAGGCAAAATGATAGAGAGAACTTTTGTGACTGATTAACTGATTTTTAGATCCAGTCATATTTTACATTTTGTGATTGATTGCAGTCATGTGCTTTAAACAGGGAGAGATTCAGCAAGTCTCCATCAATGTGTCCCATGACAGCCCCCAGAGTGTGACATTAATGTTTAGATATACAGAAGGCTTGAGAAGTGGGGGAGACTTTACCGGCAACAGACGCAGGCCTGTGAGAGGGCATTGTTATTGTTAATATTCTGATAAGAACCCAAGGCCTCACACAGACATGTGCTGGGAGACAGGCTGTTGAGGAGTTTCAAGATCTGAGGAATAAAGCTTTTTAAAGAGAAACAACTTGGTTTTCTGCAAAATTATTCTGGCTTCCAGAGGTAGGGTGCTGAGTAACTGAAAAGCACATCATTAGGCCAGCCTTTGTTTTTGATGATGATGATGATGAAAGCCTTTATTGTAATCATTTGCACAGTAAAATTACATTTAAGAATACCCATTCAAGAAGACAGACACATGACAAAAACATTGGGTAATGGGTGCTCAGGTCATGCAGCAACCAGCTGGGGTCACGCTACCTTTAAAAAGCTTGGAATACACATAATGGGAAAAAATAGTTTAAAAAATGCTTTGATCCTATGTTTACACAGAAACACAGGATCATACACTAAAAAAAAACACTTGCATATAGTGCAAGGCAGCTAAGGAAGGGAGGGGGCTGGGGATGAACCACATGGTACGGGGTAGGATGCAAAAGAGCCGGTGATGTTTCAGGGTAATACTCTGCGCTGGAACCAATCAAAGACCTTCAGAGTCCAAAATACAAGTTGTTATCAACCAAGCACAAATCACCAGAGTTCAGTTTCTCTGTCTCCACCCATCGTGACCTCCAGACTGATCCACCCCACGGGTGAAACGGGTAGGGGATGGGGAGACAAGCCTCTATCTCACGTGTCATCTGGGGGAGTTTTGATAACTGCTGAAAAAAGTCAGCAGCTGCAGGGATTCAAAGATAAACATAATTGTTTGGGACAAACAGCCTTGATTTTCTCTCTGCTTTAAGTCGTAACTGCATCTCTGTGATGGCGAAAATGCCATTGTTCCGAATTTCATTACCTCCTCGCCGCTCTCCATCTGAAACTTCAACCAGGTATAATCTCTCACCTGGGCACGCTGCTGAACTGCAATTCTCGTCAGAATCATGTCCAGTTTGTGACTTATATCCCCCAACATTTGAATTTGTGCATTTCCAGTACAGCAGACATCATCCAAGGTCCCTGACAGCTTTTCACAGGCCCGAACGGCTGTCAGGATTGCTTTCATTTTCCGATAAACCAGGACACCTCCACAGCCGATCAGCAGGAATCCAGTTATCATAAATCCAAATATATACAGATCTTCTTTTGTTTGATTTTGGTTTTATTTTTTTATTTTTTTGTTACTGTACTTTGTTTATTGTTTGTATTTTATGTTCCTATATAGCACTTTGGTTTTATTGTGCTTTATAAATAAACTATGCTGATGATGATGATGACTAAAAGTTCTTGAGTCTATAGTGGTCAGATGAGCAGGTGGCTCTTGTTGGGTGAGTTGGATTGAGAAGGAAGACCTGAAAGTGTAGGAAGGTCTGTCTATGTGAAGAATTTCTGTGAGATACTAAGGGGCAAAGTTATTGAGGGCTTTGCAGGTGAGGAGCAAGATTTTATAGGAAACACAAAATTCGATTGGGACCCAGTGAAGATACTGTAGGACATGTGTTATATGTGGAAGGGGTGCTGGAAATGAAACGAGCAGCTGAGCTTAGGACCAGTTGGAGTTTATGGATAGATTTATCTGGTAAAGCAAAAAAAGGGAGTTGCAATAATCTAGATATATGACTAAAAGGTGAATCAGAACAGGTGTACTGTTGGGTACTGCTATAATCTTAGTAGAGGAAGCTGATAATAAATAAACAAATAAATAAATAAATACTATATATATAAATAAATATTATATATATATAAATACTATATATATATATATATATATAAATAAATACTATATATATATAATATTTACCGGGGAATATTTTAAAAACCACAGGTTCCAATGAGAGCCACTGATTGAGGCTGAAGTTCAGTTTCAGTTAAAATAAAATGTTAGCTGCTGTTGAATTGTGGGACCATGTTAGCTTTGGCAGCTACTTGACAGCACAGGCAAGTTGATGTACTTGTTTTTTTTTTAATTCTCTGGACCCAAATTGGAGAGAGAACTACCTATACATCTGAAGATAATGACAAGAGATGCATGAGACTCCCTCTCTTTGACAGAGGGCCAGTGGCTAAACTCTAATAGAAGAAAGAAATAATGACTGTATGACAAGTGCTGGTCTCTTCCACGTTCTCTGACACCAGAATGTGTGAACATGACTATGTATAATCTAGTAGGAATTACCACAGATGTAACAGGCAGAAAAAGAAAGCAGTAAAAGTTTTAACAACATAAACTAAACATTTTTTGATATCACACTCACCAATTAATTACACATATCAAGTTATGAGTGGAACGGATTTATTTAAATAAATTACTGCAGATGTTTTACATGCTACTTGATAAAACTGTTGCTTTGTGAACAGGTTTTTTTGCTTAAGGCTAACTTGCAAACTGAGTCCTTGGACAGGCTTTTTAAACAGACAAAGATTATAATCTCCAAAACCGTCACTGCAAAAGGAAAATAAAAATCCAAATACAACTAGACATGGATTTTTACAATGTAAAAACAAGTGTGCATTGCCTTGTAGCATGCCATTTCAGCATGCATTTGCCTGCAGCAGTGGACTTGCAGAATGAACTGTGACCAAGTTCAAAAGTGTTTTCTATGCTGCAGTACCAATTTGAGCAGATACAGCAGGAGGCAGTATTGGACCAATACAATGCTCCATTGACAGCCATTTTATGAACTGTGACCAAGTCCAAATGTGTTTTCTAATTAATATCAGCTTTTGCCTGCCAAGTCAGCAGGTGCTTGTAATTAGGGTAATTGTGTGACAATATGACAATCTGAAAATATGTAGTTTTAATGAAGTTTTTTATTCATAACAGGAATTGAACCCTGATCTTCTGCATGAAAGACCATGGTGTTCACCGTGAGACCATTGGTGGTGTATCAGAGTGTCCTGCCAGTGATTCCTTTCAATGTGTTTGAAAGAAGCCAGATTGCCAATGACGATCGTTGACACAAAACTACATTATTTTACAATAGAGCGATATTAAATAAGATGTTTATGCTAATAAGACATTATTATACTAATACATCAAAATACATACATATTAGTATTGCAATCACTGAACTACTGTGATTAAATATTATTAAACTATGGTGCAGTCCCAAGTTGAGTAAATACAGCAGGGGGCAGTATTGGACCAATACAAGGCTCCATTGACATGCATTATATGAACTGTGACCAAGCCCAAATGTGTTTTCTAATTAATATCAGTCAAACACCTGCCAAGTCAGCAGGTGTTTGTAATTAGGGTAATCTTGTGACAATATAACAATCTGAAAATATGTAGTTTTAATGAAATTGTTTCTTCATAGCTGGGACTGAACCCTGATCTCCCGCATAAAAGCCCATAGTGTTCACCATGAGACCATTGGAGCTGTGGCAGAGGGCAATGCCAGGGGTTGGTTTGTATGTGTGCATAAAGAGGCAACTTTGCCAGTGCTATCGTTGACACTAAACTGCAATATATTACAGCAATAGAGCACTATTAGGATAATATTAAAGTAAAACATCAAAATACAATCATAGTATTGTAATCACTGAATTACTGAGTTTAAATATTATTAAACTATGGTGCAGTACCAAGTTGAATAGATACAGCAGGGGGCAATATTGGACCAATCAAGGCTCCATTGACTCTCATTATGATTTTTGGATTAAAGTTTAAACATCAATATTTCAAAAACTACAAGTTGTACAGGCACCAAAAGGCATAGCCATCATTTGGCAGAGGACACTAACAGATACAGACTGTAGGTTTACTTGTGGTCCCTAGAGCTTCTAAAAGTAGAATGGGAGGCAGAGCTTTTAGTTATCAAGCTCCTCTCTTGTGGAACCAACTTCCAGTTTCTGTCCATGAGGCTGACACTCTGTCTACTTTTAAGATTAGACTGAAGACTTTCCTTTTTGATAAATCATATAGTTAGACTTAGGTTTCCTGAATTATTCTTCATTTCTGCTGCTATAGACTTAGACTGCTGGAGCACAAACTGAGCAATTTCCCTCACTCTGCTGTTGTCTTTAGTCTTTCTTCTCTACATGTTTATTGTAATTATTTCTATCAATAACATGTTTTTTCTTGTCTCTTCCAAAAGAAGGTGCACCTGGATCAGTCCTGGACCAGTTCTCCTGTGTTTACTGTGTCTCTTTCCTGTTCCACAACCCAGCCGGTCGAGGCAGATGGCCGCCTGTCCTGAGCCTGGTTCTGCTGGAGCTTTCTTCCTGATTAGCAGGGAGTTTTTCCTCCCCACCATTTGCTCAGGATGGGAGACTGTGATGAAGTGATTCAACGCAGCCTGCTGGCTTCTTCTTTAGATTGTTCTTTTTTATGTACAGTGCCCTGAGACAACGTATGTTGTGACTTGGCGCTATATAAATAAACGGAATTGAATACAAATTACAATGGCAGCTCTAGGACAAAGTATGCAGGAGGAGAAGCGTGCCGAGGTGGAAGATGATGGAATAATAATAAGATGAATGAATAATAAAGAGAAACAGGAATACAACAAGATAGAATTCAACGCCAACCATTGCTGATGTTCCCCATAGCCATTCAATAGTGACCAACTGTTAAAGGAGACATATCATGCTAAATGCACTTTTTTGCATTTATAAACGATTTTTTGTGCAATTATAGTGTCTAGGAGTGTAGAAAACTTTAATTTAAACTTTAATTCTGTCCAGTTACTGCAAAGATATTTTTATATTATTTTATGGGTCATTTTTTTCAGTTTGTTCAAAATCTGCTGTTGTTTATTTCGTTTCATTGTTTATTTCGTCACACTTTTTTCTTCGGAACCACCATTTATGGTAATGTATTTCTGGCCAACTGGATTTCATAGCCCGCCATTTTTTTTCCTCACTGTGTGATTTTGTAGTTCATAGCGTAATGCCGAAAATGCAAGTTCAGAAGTCAAAATGTTCGGTTCTGGGGTGTGTAAACCCACATTATTATCTACATAGACAACCAGCGTCAGAGCTTCTTCAAAGTGCCTGGTTCCATTTTATTTTTCAAGGAAATAGGTGGAAAGTTCCACAACAGGGCAGAAAGTGCTTGCGGACAACACAGAATGAATGTTACAACAAGGGTGAGTTATGAACTGTAAATGTGTTTTCACTGTCTAATTTAGCTGTTTCTACCCTCTGTGTCGGAATATGAGGGGAGAAAGAACAGCTGTTTCTTTTCCGAATGGGTGCTCAGCACCATGTTTTACTTTCACTTTCGCCCCGCACTGTAATCAGCGTGTCCGTGTTGTTTTTCTTTTTAAAAATGCTGGAGCATTTCAAACTGTGATCTAAAATTAACGTCAGCTGTTTTAAATGCATTTTTTGCCTGATGTTAAAAACGGGAGCGCCAGAATCAGGCAGACAAGCTGTGAGCGCATGTGTGTGTGAAGTCCTCATAAGGATAGCAAGATGGATGTGTGCCTCTCCTTTTTTCTCTCTGTTGCTCTGAGTTTTATTTAGGTGTGTTGCTGTTTTTGCATCACAAAAGCTGGGAACATAGTCATTTTATGTAACAAAATATATTAATCTTATGA